>NC_081568.1:5320728-5476152 GCF_022355385.1 Mustela nigripes
GGCCCGATGTGGCGGGAGGCGATGCGGCGCCGCCGCTACCTGCGGGACCGCGCCGAGGCGGCGGCGGCGGCGGCGGGCGGCGGCGACGGGCTGCAGCGGTCCCGGGACTGGCTCTACGAGTCCTACTACTGCATGAGCCAGCAGCACCCGCTCATCGTCTTCCTGCTGCTCATCGTCATGGGCGCCTGCCTCGCCCTGCTCGCCGTCTTCTTCGCGCTCCGGCTGGTGAGTGGCCCTCCCCGCGCGACCTGCCCCGCGCCTCCCGGGTCCCGACACCGCAGGGACCCAGCCCGGCGAGCCGCGTCCCGCCGGGGGCTGGCGCCTCGGCCCGCGGCTCCCGGCCTTCCCTGCCCGCCCGCGGCCGGCCCGGCTCGCCTGGGCTGCGGGCGAGAGAAAAGTTTCCCCGGAAGGTTCTGCCCAAAATAAAGTTGCCGGGGTGCTCCCCAGGTGGACGGCCGGGGCGTGTGCCTGCCCCGGCCCCGCGCCCCCGCTGGCCGAGCCCGCCGCGCCGACCTCCGGGCGCCGCTGCCCGCAGCATCTGCCCCCGGAGCGCCCAGCGGGCTGCTTCTCGAGGCCCCTGCACGGCCCGGAGCGGGCGGTTTAGTTTAGATGGTTCGGGAACTCTCCGGAGCTGCCTTCGGAAGGTGGTTAATGGCGAGGGAAATGGAAAAAAAGAAGAAGAAGAAGAAGAAAAAAAAGGGATATTATTATACACCTTTGCCTTGCAGCCCGTGTGTCTTTCTTGCCATAGCCCGAAGGAGATGGGGTGGGGTGTTGACCTGTTGTGAGCCCCCATCTGTAGGTAGCAAGCACTGACGGACCCCTGATTTCCCGTTTCTAGAGGGGTAGTTCATCGTGTTTACTGTTTTGTGCGGGCTATTAAAGTGGCTTTCATCACTGGGAGCCTAATGCAACTCAACAGCTGATGCCAGTTTTGCCAATGGATATTTTTCGAGCAGGAATCCTTGGCTCGCTCCCTTGGGCGGAGAGGGAAAATCTGTAGATGGCGGTAAACTTCCTGTTACCGACCGTTCTGGTTGTGCGGGGCAAACTTTTGCACCGCCTGTGGTGATGATTATGTATGCGCTGCCTGTGCCAGGCGTCGCTTCTCCAGTGAGGTATTTTTGGTCATCGGTTGATCTGGGGATGTCTCTACTGAGTGATAGTTTTTAAGCTTAGACTCTAAGCATGCACCTGTAGTCGTGTCCACCGAGCAAAGAAGTGGTTGTCGGTTTGTGTTTCACCGGGTCTGGCAAATAGCTGTCCTTCGTGTTTGGCAGTTTGTTTCTGATATCCTGAGCCAGATGGTGCGCAATTATTATGCATGGGAAAACTTGTTATCATCATAGGGTTCTTTAAAAAGTAAAAAAGTTCCCCCCCACACACTACTCAAGAAGTGCTGTCTTCGGATGGCGTTCAGTGAGAATAAAGAGTAGAAGGTAGGAGATGAGGATGCCACAGACGGAGAACTGGTTCTTAACACATGGTTTATAGGCTTTACTTATAAAGCAGAGAGCACCCCTGGATCCTGTTTTCTGGGTGTGATTTCAAGGCAGTCCTCACACCCTTGTAATTAGCCTCGAATGCTCCCTGGAATGGCATCTTGATCTCCACCACTTTTAAGACTGGAAACTCAGTCTCTAAAAGCATCTTCTTTTCATTTCTGTGCTTGCAGGGAAGAAAACATGTCAGTTTTCCCCTGGAAATCTGTTCTCCCAGGACATTGCTGCTTGTGATTCTGTTGAATCTGTAATTCAAACCGTTCTAGCTTGTTCTCTTCCAAATGGAAAAGGAGGAGCAGGTGACGGCCTATTTATAGCACCATTAATATATTTAAAGACAAGGGCGAAGTTCGCATCTCCCGGACACACACCACTTTATTTTCTGTGATACAGATCTCTAACTTCTTCAGCTGTGCTGATGGCGATGTTCTCGAAGAGGTCTGTCTGGGGTTCCGAGTACTCCAGCCAGAGCACCCTTCTCTGATTTGTTTCGAGCTTTGGATTTGTCTTTCCTTATACAATTCTTTTATGTTCCGCTTCACGGGGTGTCAAGTACTGAGTGGTATCCTTGTAAAAGTTTATCCAGATCTCTTTACTTTTTCTTGAGAAATCAGAATTTCCCACACTGTCTTGGCATCCAGCTAGACTTTTTCAAGCACCGGGGAGGCACTCCCCGAGGCGTGGCTGTAGCCCAGAAGGATGGCCAGAGGCCACAGAATGGACTCTTACTTGTTGTACCTGGTCCACAGACTGACTGCTGGGTCCATCTTTTGAGGTGAAGAGCTATGCAGAAATGTTCCAGAATCGGGGAGTATGCCTGGGGCTGGTGTAGAGTCTCCCTTCAGGTGGGACCTGGGACTGCAGGGCCCAGTGGGAGGTTGAGAACACTTTCCTCGGATACTGGATGTTGGGAAGGACTGGGACAGTTCTGAGCTCTGGACAGCTCATTTCTCTCTTGCTTTTAGTAATATCATAAACAGCAGTTCTACTGTCCGAAAAATACTCTCCATTCACACAGTCAAAGATGGAGTATTGAAAGATGGGGTGGTGTGCACAGGTAGAGCTGTGTTCTCACTGAGTGGGGTGAGCTCATGTCTCAGGCCGACCAGAGCTGGGCTACCTCTGGAAGATGGAAATAGTCGATTGGGGCCGGGCCAGGGTTCCACCTTCGAGCACTTTACTAGAATAGCTGGGCTCTGATGTAATTCAGGAGCTCGGCGGATCTATTTTTGCTGCCAGAAATCTTGGACAGATTTCTTCTTTCCCATGAATCTGCCTGATTTTGGTTTCTAATAGACTTCCACCAGTTCTTATAGTAGAAAAAGTCTGGCAATCTTAACGCTCATCCGTCCTCTCCTAGAACATTTGGATCACAAAATGGTCTCGGCATCGTCCAAGTACATAGTGATGTTCTGCTGTATGTAATTGCCTTTGTATGAAGTGCTTTGATACAGCTGTTCAAAAAGAAAGCAGTAAGTTTTGTCTTGACTTACTGTCTCCCTAACTGACATTATTCACAAACCCATTCCCTTCATTTCTATGTAGGATGAGTCCATGAATCTCTATCAGTTAGTCTTGAAGTTAAAGTAGTTCTTGAAGTATTTTTATTATAGTATCAAAATAAATTCTGAATTGAAACTTTATCTCACTTAAGTGTTTTCTACATAAAAAGCTATTAATTAGTTGTTTTCTTTTTAAAGCTATTCAATAGCTTTAATCCCATATTTGTCAGGAAATATCTAGACGTGAAATAAACAGGACACCTGATAGGATGTCTTGAATTTTAACATTTTGTTTAATAATATGAAAAATATTTTCTCTTGCTTTTCATGGACATTTTAATGATAGTACAGGGCATGATGGGCAAAAAAGACTTGACACCTGGCATCATAAACTTGGAACTAATGAAACCAGACTTTAAGTTCTAAGTCTTAGGAGCTCACTTCATTTTTCAGGACTGATTCTCATTGCTAAGTGCATGGAAACCATCCATCAGAATTAAGTCCTGTCTCATTTATTATGTCCAAAATCAGCATGCTTTTCTCAAGATTAGCCTGCCATTGTTAGGAAATTGACATGAATTTTTCAGTTTGTCAAAATACAAGCTGCCTCTGACCAGATTTGTTTTAGGTAAAATTTATGATTAGAAATAGTTAATATTTCAACTGGAATGGAAAACTTTTACTCTCATAAATTTTAAATAGTCAGATATTGCAATAAAATAGATTTTTTTTGGCTTGAGTATGATATTGCAATCTATAGAAACATATGTACTTTGATTAAATATGTAAATGCATGATTTGAACTGGGAATATGATCTCCTTTCTTGCTTTTACATGATTTGGTGAGGTAGGTCTTTCAAACAATAACCATAAGTGCTTGTCATTCCAAATCGATTTTCTAGCATTGGGTGTTTTTTCTAGGAACAGATATATC
The DNA here is from genome assembly GCF_022355385.1 of Mustela nigripes. Lineage (NCBI taxonomy): Eukaryota > Metazoa > Chordata > Mammalia > Carnivora > Mustelidae > Mustela > Mustela nigripes. The sequence continues at coordinate 5,324,667 of NC_081568.1, forward strand.
AGTGTTTCTTTTAGCTATACATGGAAAAAGAATTTTAATCCTTCCAAAACAAACAAACCCAGTCATTGTACAGGGAAATCGGTTTTATCTTTCCAGACAATATTTCAGCGCCCCCAGTGGGTGGAAGGACATCCGTAGGGACAAACTCAATCCTTCACCCTTTCCTTGGAGGGTGAGGGCTAGAGAAGGCAACGGAATGTTCTGGGATCCTCCTTGAGAGGTGCAGGAAATTCTGTGCATACTTCCTCTAGTCTCATAATTCTGGGGATGCATGGGAAGTAGTGCCTGTTCTTAGGAATGGGAATAGAGGTAGCTAAAGATACACCTTCTGGCGGATTTCTGTGCATGCAGGAAAATCTTACATGGCAGGTGTTTGTAATTGCAACCAGTAATTCACAAGTCATTTTAGTTATGATTTAACTGTTGTTTAAACAAAAGATAAGGGAAAAACTGTAATTTTCTGCAGGAACGGTGGTTGCCATTTAGATGGCTAACAAGAAAGGCTCTGGAAGCCTCCTTGGGGTATTAAAATGCATAATTAAACATCTGCATGGTACCTAGTCTTCTCCCTTTAAAAAGGCAGAGAGGGTAATGGTTGAGAGCGTCTATCTCCATTGACCCTTTAGCTTTGTCCCTTTCCCTGTCTGTGATCTTTGGCAAATTGTTTAACTCTCTGTGCCTCCGTTTCCTTGTATGTAAAATAGAATGGTACCTGCCTTCTTAGGCAGTGGTCCAAATCAGTCCATGTGAAGCACTTAAGGGTTATGCCTGGCGCGGAACGTACCCCCAGGAGCTGCTGTCCCTAGCGGGTCTTTTTTTTCTTGCATTTTTATCATTGCTGTGAAGGAACATGTCACACAGCCTTCAAGCTGGGAGGGCGCTCATTCTAGATGAGGACACCGAGCGAGACCCAGAGAAGTGAGGTCCTTTCTTCAAGGTCTCCCAGGTGCAGTGCTCTGGCTGGATGTAAGGCGCTTGAGTTTTCATTGGGAGCTGTACTGGACATGGGTGCAGATCTGGAATTCCCAGCCCCCGACCCGGCACGAGAGCAGTTTCCCCATTGGGAGATCATCCTGAGGTGAGTGTCCTCAGCCATCATTCTGTGTGATGGCGTTACATACACGTCACCGCTTTTCTGCTTTCATGTTAAATCTCGGTAGAGATGCTTCCTGATGAGGAGCTCAGTGAGGTGGGTGTCATTTATTTTCATTATGCTGAATATTCCCAGCGTCTTTCCCATTAAGCGGAGGATTTGTCTGTGGCCATGCTTTGATGTCTGAGAAGTCACTGGCATAAATCCTGTGGCGCGTAAAATCATTCCCGATTGATCCACGTGTGAAATCTACGGATTCTTCCTGATATTTTTACGTTACTCTATTTGAGAGGTAATAATACTGTTAGCGCGGATCTGTTACTCTGTTAAAGGTATCTGATGGCGGGATTATATCACTTTGATATGTTTGATCAGTAATGGCTGGTGGTAGAGTTCACACTGGGTGTCTGTGAATGATCCGCTCGTCCTTTCTAGAACTCGAGAGTGGCATCAGCAGGCACCGTTCGTTGGACTTCCCTCCCTCTCCTTCACTGCCATTTACCGAGCGCCTCCTGGGCCAGCTCTGGGACTGGTGGCCCCCTGGGTAGTGCTCCCGCCAGAAGTGGCTCATTTCCGATGCACTGATGTCATCCTTCCATTCCTGTCTCCCTCCCCAGGATAACCTCTGAGCCTGGATGTCAGGGGCTGAGAGCACCTGCCCCTGACCCCCCCCCACCCCCCCGGTGCCCCGGGGCGGCCCCCCCCCCCCCAGAGACCTCTTCCTCCCTGAGTGCTTACTCAGCTTCTCCATCTTGAGCTTCAACAGTCTCGCCTTTGCTGCACGTTCCCACCCCTGCGGGTTTCTGCCTCTGACGCCCGCAAGTGCTAGAACACTGTGACATCATCTCACCACCGCTTTACCGTCATCGGACGTCCGTCCAGCATAGTCTTGTGAGCTTGACTTCTCTCCTCCACTCGCTGTTAGTTCTTTCCGGGCCCCCCGAGAGCCCCCCATCTTAACGAGGCACTAGCCGTGGCCGAGGCGTGTGGTGAGTGGATGTGGAATTTATGGGGTGGGTCTGGTTTCCTTCGCAGCTGCTGTTGCCATCGCGCAGCCTACAGGTTCCCAGTGCAGAACTCTGCTGATGGACCTGGATTGGGGTCTGCTCTGGCACATAGTGTATGTTCCTGACAGATTAATTTACCTGCTGCAGGCTCAGATGCTTTATCCAGGAGACAGTACGAGGAGCATAGGCAGGCTTGGGAGCTCTGGGGGCGTTGAGAAGGTTGAGAAGGTTGGATCCTTTGAACGTTGAGCACATTGCCAGGCGCACATGCACCCAAAGCCAGTGTAGGTCACCGTTGTCAGTATCTTTGTACCACAGATGGTTTTCCTTGTTGAGGTCTCCTTAGATGTAGTTCTGGCTGAAAACCACATGAAGACTAGGATTCTTCAATCTGGGTTTGAAGGAGCACGGCATGTGTTTCTAACAATCTGAGAAACGTTGTGCATAAACTTTGAATTACTAACCATAGATGGAGAAGCACAGTTTAATTAAAAGTCACAATTTGACACAAGTTTTTTTTTTTTTTTTTAATTTTCTAGTGCTAAAACTCATGCCACATTCACCTGCTGCCCTCATGTTTCCCAATTTTGTTAGCTTTGGGTAATGGTATATAAAATTACCAAGAGTAATTAGATATTTACAATGTGATTTCTTGGTTTTAAACCAGGAAATTGACACACCCCTAGGAATTCTGGCTTGCAACCCCCAGGTGCATTTAGGAGGAGAGAAAAGGATTGTTGGGTCAGCTCAGGTGTTTTGTATTTTGACTAAATTGAGGGGTGGATAATGTTGCTTCTTTGCCCTCTTTGTATAAGGATATGATTAAAAAAAAAAAAAAAACCATAGGAAGGGAAAGAGGAGACGTTCTGAAAAAAACTTCCTGAGTCTAGCCATTGCTGGCAGCCCTGTAAATAATTTTGTTGTTGTTGTTCCTACCTTTTACTTGGGCTTACACTTCTGACCCTAGAAGCCATACTCAGGGGAGAGAGTGACGGAAGCAGTAATGGGAACCATGACCTGAGAAGGCATTGTGAGCAAAAGCCAACTGGTTTTCTAACTTTGCCCAGGTCTCTGGAACAATGGTATGGTCCAAGATAGAATTAGAGTATGGACCTAGGTCGATGCTCTTACGGTTACGGAAGGCCCCTTGTATCTTAGAATTGAACCACATCACTTTTAAAAAACTTGGTGCTAGGAATGGGAATTGTCAATTATTAACACAATTAAAACATATTCAATGAATAATTTACTGTATTTGAAGCATGCAGACATAAAGTACAATAGCTTCTTTTTAGAACAGTGAAAGTCCTGGGATTTCTCAAGACGGTCATTGCCTGAGAGAATCCTATGAATGAATCAAATCTCTGTGGTCACCACCTGCAGGAGGTTGCTGGTGGGGAGGTCGTGGATCAGCGCTTTTGGGACCGGCTGTTGACCGCAGAGGTCTCCTACCCATTCCCATAATGTCCTTTACTGCAGCTACAAAAAGCCAGAGCTCCAAGGCTCTGTCTCTTATTTCTCCGTTCCCACCCCCCAAGACCGAATTATCCTTGTGTGTGTTTTAAATGTCTGTATTATTATTTTGTAAAGCTGTATAAAAAATAAGGGGCACAGTGAGATTTCAAGCTGCTAACGATCTGCGGACATTATAAAGGAAACATTTCAGACTAGTTCACTACTAGAACCAATAATGATGTTACTTACATATTCAGAGAATAAAGGTATCAGGTGAATACTAACAAAAGAGGTAAGAGTTTTAGACGTTTGGTGGATCAGATGTCTAATCCTTTCCCGTCAGTGGCTTGCAGTTAAGTCAAGCATACAATAGCCATGTTCATCAGAATTGAATGTTAGGTATACAAAACGGGATTTGACCAATTTGATTGCTCTTTGATTTTTTTCTTTTTTTAGATTTTATTAATTTATTTGACAGACAAGTAGGCAGAGAGGCAGGCAGAGAGAGAGAGAGAGGAGGAAGCAGGCTCCCCATTCAGCGGAGAGCCTGATGCGGGGCTCGATTCCAGGACCCTGGGATCATGACCCGAGCTGAAGGCAGAGGCTTTAACCCAGTGAGCCACCCAGGTGCCCCTGTTCTTTGGTTTTTAAGCAGGATTCTCATCAGTCTCTCTCTGGATTCCTTATTTATTTATGTTAAAATAAACACCCATGAACCCAGTCCAAACTAAAATATGTCCAGTAACATAGTTTAGTCCGTATGTTGCCTCCTGTCCCGTTCCCTTGCCTGCCTCAGAAGCAGCCTTCATATTGTACTTTTTGTCGTCATTCTGTTGGGGCTTTTTTGTTCATTTTATCATATACATAAATGCATATGTACATACAAATACATATTATATATATTACTGCATGTGTATGGTGTGAGGTAGTGATGGGATCATTTACATTTTTCTCCTTAAGGTGAATGAATTTTATTAACTGCATTTAGCTATTTCCCCACATTTGTCATATATCAAATTTCCATATATGAGTGATTTGTTATGTGTTCTCTTTTGTTCCATTGGTTAATTTTTGTTTGTTTTTATCCCCGAGTATTGCGTGTGTACACACACACACACACACACACACCCCTCTATAATTACTAAAGCTTTATAACCCGTCTTTAGATTAAGCAGGGCAAGTAACATTCAGCTCCCTCAAATGTTTCCTGGTTACTCTTGACCTTTTTTCTTCTCTACAAACTTTATAGTCATCATTTGTCAACCTCCGAGGGAAAAACTCAACTGGGATTTTGTTAGTGTCATATTGAATCTATTGATTCATTAATTAGAATCGATATTTTATGATGTTAAATTTTTCTGCCCATGAACAATGGAGCATCTCCCTATTCATCTATGTGTTTTAGTGAAGTTTTACAGTTTATATATGTCATTCTGCAACTTGCTATCTTATGCTTTTTATAAGTGAAATGTACATTCATGTTTCCTGTGTAGATAATCATATCACCTGAAGTAACGAGAGTTTTATTTTCTTTTTCCTAGTACAAAGACCGTAAGTTTCTATTTCTTATATTATTTTGTGGGCTAAGAACTCTAAAATTATATTGACAGAATTGGTGATCATGAGTATCCTTGCCTTCTTCCTAATTTTAAAGAGAGTCTCTTCATAGTTTATTTAGGATAATAATGGTTTTGTAGATCTCCTTTGAGATTTCCTTTTGATACATTTTACACAAAAAGTTTAAATGTGATTGGGTGCTGAATTTACTAAATTGAAGTGATTGTATATGCTTTTTAAGTTGTTTTTTAATCCTTCTATGTAATGAATAATAGTTATAGATTTTCTAGTATTTAACAATTTTTACGTTCCCGAGGCAAACCACATTTTCATGACATCTCATAAAATTTTGGATGGGATGTGCTAACATTTCAATTAAGGGTTTTGCAAATACATTTTTTTGTGAAGTGAGTTTGGAATATTCCTTCATCAAACTATCATTTTTTAAAAAACATTTTATTTATTTATTTGACAGAGAGAGAGATCACAAGTAGGCAGAGAGGCAGGCAGAGAAAGAGGAGGAAGCAGGCTCCCTGCTGAGCAGAGAGCCCGGTGCGGGGCTCGATCCCAGGACCCTGAGATCATGACCTGAGCCGAAGGCAGAGGCTTTAACCCACTGAGCCACCCAGGCGCCCCAAACTGTTTCATTTTTTTAAAAGTTTTGATAGCCTTATAAAATAAATCAGGAACCATGTCTTCTTTTTCAGTTTTCTGTAAGAGTTTAAGAGTTTTGGGCACATTGGAAAGAGTTGATAGAGTTTGCTGGGAAACTACTTGGGCTTCTTGCTTTCTCTGTAAGGAGAGTTAAAAACTTCCATTTCGGTATTGTTGATATTAAACGGATTGTTCAGTATTTCTATTTCTTGAGTCAGTTTCAATAAGATACTTCTAGGAATTTTTGTTTTTCATCCAAATTGCCAAATTTAATGGTATGCATTGATAATACTGTTCTCATTTACATATATTCTGTCTTTGGTTTTTATTTATAACATTGTTGCTTTCTTTTTTTACCTTTCTTAATGCCATCATATGTCTGTTCTGTCTTACCCTTTCCGAGAGCCGTGCCCTGTCCTTGCTGATCTGCCGGAGAGAGATGACACAGGGGACACTGAGTCTCCAGACAGGCCGTTCCAGGGTCCCTGACCCCGGGGGCTGAGAACGGATTCTTCATTAGACCCAGACTCTCGTCCTGGAAATCGTCCCCTTGTGTGCTGTGTTCTCTGACCTCTGAACCTTCCCTGTTGATCATGCCCTTGAACCCATCTGGGAATCTTCCCCACTGGGGACTGAGCAATCGCCTCTGCCCATTGCCTGTCAGAGACAGAGAACCCAGAACTTCCTGGAAGCCTAGAGCAGCCGTAGGGCAGGCTGGTATTTCTCCTGGAAACACGCATCTCTCCAGGGGTATCAGCTTCTCACCTGTGTCATTTCAGGCGTGTGCATCCAGGTGTCTGTCCGCGGCCATCGTCCTTCTTCCCAAGACACGCTTGCTAGATTTGCTGTTCCTCTGCCTTCTCAACCCATTTCTCTCCCTCCCACGCCCTTGCCCTTTCTCAGCTGGCACCTGCCCAGACCCTGTTTGAGTGACACACTCTCTGGTCCTCTCTTCCATGTGGCGTTCTGTCTAGTTGAGGAGATTTCCTGGCACCGCACTCTTCACTGGGCTGTACTCGGAGACCCTCCGTCCGTCCGCTGTTCAGCACTGGGCGTGGTCCCCCCACAAGGCTGCGTTGTCATCCTCTCTCACCCTGGAACCCAGGCTGAATCACTTCCCTCTCACGGCCTCGCAGAGCTGTACGGTTCTGGACTGTGTTGCTTCCGCTTCATTCCTCCTTCTAAGCAGGAGGAGGTTTTTCTCCTTTTCTGATCTCGTGTGTGTGCTGTGCTGCGTGAACACATGCGGCCAACAGCAGCGAACACACACTGGTCACATTTTGTTCAATGACCTCGTCCGGAGTAGCGGTCTACACACATTGGCCAGGGACGAGATCGGACACACTGCCTATTTTTTTCCAATGACGTTTTATTCAGTATAGCCTGGCCATCATTTCCAGGCCGTGGAAACACCTTTCTGTGGCCATGTCTCTGGTCCAGCCACAGAGTTAAATGGTGAGACTGAGACCGCGCGACCAAAATTAAGCCTCAAGTACTGATGACCTAGCTCCTTACGAAGACAGTTCACTGAGCCCTGCTCTAGACTTAGAATTCTGTTAGGGCATCGCTTGCCTTCCAAGAGAAATGAGAAACCCGTGTTGGGCCTTTGCTAACTTGGTTGCCATTTTTCAGTCTCTGGTGACAGTGTCCTTGCCTTTCCCGCCGGCTGGCCGCAGTCAAAGCCGTCACATTAGGTTTTGTCATGCACTAATTTTTTTGTTGTCAGTGAAGATGTTATAGGCTTTGATGGGCTTACAAACCCCAACTTTGGCCCAACACACCAGAGGATTATTTCTTGTGCACACATCCTGGCCAGGAGGGAGCTTCTGCTCAACTCAGCTTCTGCTCAGCCCCGGGGAGCTGGGGCTGCAGGCGTCCTTCTCACGGCAAGCACTTTTGTTAATCATTGCGCCACAGAAAGGGCCGTGCGGTGTGGCCTCACATGGGCATTTCCATGGCCCGGCCAGGGGGCACCCCCGGAATTCTGCTGGTGTTTCATTGGCCAAAGCATGGTTACTTCGAACTTCCGAGGAGGTCAGAAAGCGCTTCCCAGGAGGAACCTGGAAGGAGGCAGTAGCGGGTGTTTCTGAAGCTCTCCACCATCCCACCTTCCTTTGCTCTCTCTGGGCTGCTTTTGTTGCTGTCCTTTGTGCTTGTTTTGTTGTTGTAGCTTCTGAAGGCGGATATGCAGAGTTCCTTCCTTCCAGCCTGCTTGTTTCAGTGGAAAGCTGGTCGCCCGCAGGGAGCATTAGGAACCAGCAGAGTCGCGCAAGGAGAGCTGAGGACCTGAGCGCCTGCGTCCACCCGAGAAGGCCTCCTGGGGGGGTTCCCGAGAGCGGTTACCCTTGCGTGGCACCCACCTGTGCGAGCCCGTAGCCCAGTGCCTGGTGAGGGCCCAGGTCTGGGCTGCACACAGATCCCTGGAGAGTCAGGGCAGGCTGGGGTCCCCCAGGCTCTTCCTCGTGTATCTCCGACCATCTGTGACCAGCAGGCTACCCTTCCTGGCGGCTGCTTTGCTTCCACCTCCCACATCTCAGGCGAGCACCCCCGATGCCAGCGCCTGTCTAGGAGCATCCAGGGAAGGGGGATGCTGGGAAGTAGCTTTAGTCAATGTGACGATAGAATGATCCAACATAGTCGACTGCTTGTGTCCTGGGCACCATGTACACCGCTGTGAGCTCTGTTTTACTTCTGGATAGAGAAGGCAGCAGCAGGATCACGCTTCCACCTAACGTGATACAACTCTTCTCTGTGCAATGGAAAACAGGCCAGCCATCTCCCTAAAAGAGGATGCAGAGGGCCACTTTGTCCACTCTAGTGATGTCCGTTTCTCATCTAAGGACTGTGTCGTTTAAACATCCCTTTTCTTCCAGACTTGAGTATAGAAGCTACTCATACAGTACTCGTGCATCTCATGTTATAGCAAAAGCAGCAGCAGCAGAAGAATTGCATGATATGCACACACACATGCACACACACACATGCACATGCAAATACATTCATACCAGCCCAAGGAAGAAATAGTCACGGCTCCTGCCATGTTCTCCAGCTGATCACGGGGATGCGGCTCGTATTCTAACGTCCTCCTGCTGCCCATTCCGTATTCCCTTTGCCCTGTGCAAGCACCTTATCTGATTCCATTTCCTTGGCAGGTGGGGTGTAAACAGTTGCTTCACCTGGTACTTTGCATATAGACTGTACTTGTGAGACATGTCCAAGAACTTTTATCACTGGATACGGGAGCAGACGAGAAACACTACAACGTCCATTCTGTCATGCTCTGGCCTTCCCTGCCCGCATTGTGCTCGAGCAGCCCAGTTTGTCTCGGTAGTGTCCATCAGTCACCCGGCCGTACTAAAAGCTCTTCTCTACCCACTGGTTCAGTGACATTAGTCGCTTAGAGCGGCCAGATAGCAATCTCTGTGTCCAATTTAATGGAGACATTATTGAGTTCCCTGGTGGAGGCTGTCCTCCTTTGGCAACTAAGCCCTCAAAACTGGAACAACCTACAATTATAGGATTGAGAATGGGAGTTTACAGGAGTGGACGGCCACTCCTGCTTCCACTCCCCGATTCCCAGACCTGTGTGGATCCTGGCGGTGGCAGAGTCCGTGTCTTGCCTTGGTGGCTGTTCCCAAGCATCTCTTTTGTCCCAGGGGGTATCTTCAAGCCTCCCTGGTGTCGCCCCTAGGCTGGTACCCTCACTGAGTCTTTAGAAGCTCATTCTCTCCTTCCATGAAGGAAGCTGCTTTAGGGCGAGGAGGAGCAGGGTTAGGTCAGTGAATTCCAAGAGCATAAGCTCATCGTCATGCATCATTTGCTGTAAATGAATGTTTCTGTCAGAAGCCATGCTCTGTGAAATACCTTGCGAGTGGAGAGCTCATGGGGAAAGTCCATAGATGGTGCTTTGGGTGGAAGCATTACGGACAGGAAAGCAAACCCGTGTCCAAAGTAGGTTCAGTTGAAGTGAAAATAAATGTCTGTGCCATCCATCAGTTGTAATCGACCCGCCATGGCTGGCTGGCTGGTCCTCCAGAGGGTGGCACACTTAAGGGGCTTGGAGTTACAGTGCTTCCCTTGTCTTCTTTTGGGTGGCCCTCAGTGTATTCTGCAGAACCAGGCATCACCCAGACCTGCATTTGTATTTCCTCAGGCAGCAGGTCATAGGGAGCTCTGCATGAGGATGTAGATGTAGCTTGAGGGGGACAGGGCAGGTGGTGTGGCCGTACCAGTGCCTTTGCGTACCGGTGATGTTTGCTCCTACAGCTTACTTGTGCCGTCAGAGTCTGCCTGAGCCCTAGCTCATGCAGCCCCCCTCCGTCTGCTGGTGGGGTGCTGCTGTGCATGTCCACTTCATGGCTAGGGGGTCACCAGACAGTTCCATACACATGAGCAGGTTGGACTGCGGGGAGACTTGGTGATGGTCCATGATCAGTGTTCAGTCCCTTTTGAGGTTGGTAATGAGTCAGCAACTGTTTCTCAAAAGGAGAGTATCTGTAGAATCACGGAGAATTCTTAGTAAAGGACTAGTTTGGATGGAGAAGCGGGTTCTTTCAGGGAAATCTGTGAAGCCAAACTTGGCTAGTCACCGTAGGTGACCAAGATGGAGGAACTCGATGGAGATGTTTCTGGGAAACCAATACTTCTGTGTAACTGCTACCACTGTGCTTCTGCGGCTGCGTGTCTGCTGGACCACTGTTCCCCAGTGGCTAGAAGTTGGGCAGAGGAGCAGGAGAGTATGAGGTGGGGCATTGAGGACAAGCTGAAGCCTTGCTTGACCCTCTGTGGCTGCCCATCATCCTGTCCGACTTTGAAGACTTTCGGTGAGGACTTGCTTCATTTCCACCTTCTAGATCTGGTACAGATTCCTCTTCCATTCCTCCCCCCCACCCCCAGTTTAGAGTTACGCTTTTTGTGTTACAAATATGTGATTATTTTTAACTTATGTTTTTGTTACAAACTGCTAATTTAAAATTGTGATCATGGAACATGGGTCTCTGTGATACCTCTTCTTTGACACTTTTTGCAAGTTTTCATAAATATTCCATGTGCACATGAGATATTATTCTTCCTAAGGATGAGTGTGGAATTCCTTATTTACCAATAGGTCATTTATTAATTATTACATTCAAATATTTTGCATCTTCTTAATTTTGTTTGTTTTTACTTTTGTTTGCTTGACCGATCAATACCTGGATGGAGATGATGAAATCTGCTCTCGGTAAATTAATTTACTTCTCCCCCTAGGTCTGTACATTTTTGCTTTATATATTTTGAGACCATTTTATGAGTTCATAGATGCTTAAAGTTATTTTCATTGCCTTGGAATTGAGCATTTTATCATTTTATCTTTACCCTTGAAGTTTTTAGTTTTTACTTAATGCATATTTCACTTGTCTTTTTAAGCCTGGAAGTTAGACATTCATTATTATAATTTCAGATAGACAGTGTATGTTTGGTTGTGCCAATGTATTTACCATTATATTTGTTCACCGCCTTCTTCCAATTCATACAGTCCTTTTAGGATTATATAATTTTTTAGAAGTTCTTTTAAAGCAGGTTTCTCAATGGTAGATCCTGTTTTAAAAATAATTTTTAAAAAATGTTTGCATTTTTGCTCTTATTACCAAAAAAAGCACACGTTTTCTTGGTGATTTAAGGTTGACTGTTTTTTTCCTTCAATAATTTGTCTTCACTGCCTTGCACTGTTGAAATTTCTGCTCTCATGCGAACTGTTCTTCTTTGTGGGCAGTCCTTCCTTTCTCTTTATCCACTCAGGATTTTTTCTTTTATCTCTAATATTTTGCATTTTTACCATCATAGATATATGTATGTATTTCTTTTTGCTTACCTGGCTGGAGTTGGTTTTTCATTAGTGCTAATTAGTACTAGACATCCTCAAGTGATCTGTCTTTAGATATTTTATGTCTTCAAGTCTCTTCATTTTGTCAACTTGGGAACTCCAATCAGACATGTTAATACCTTCTTATTCATCTTATTCTATTCTCTGTGTCTTAGGCTTTTTATAATTTTTATCTCTTACATATTATAAAGAAATATGTATATTCTTTTGTTGCATTGTAAATAAACTCTTTGGTTGAATCTTCTAGTTCACTGATTTTCTTTTTAACCCTTGCTTTTTTCTGTTTTCTGTCTCTATTTTTTTCAGTGGTTGAACTTTTATTGACATGATTATATTGATCAGCTTTACAGGTTCCATTTTCTATGTGTTTGTACCTGATCGATTTCTGTTGTATGAGCATCCTTGAAAGTACGTCCTTTATTCCTTTAAATGTGTCAAATACAGCTATTTGGTATTCTCTGGCTGTCACTTTCAGGGTCTACAGTCCCTGAGAATCTAAACCATTTTTTATTTCCTTGGACACTCGTTCTTGGTGACTGATCATTTTTGGCGAATTTTTTTAAAGATGTTGACTGATTTTAATTGCTTGGAATACTGTGATTCTAAGTGGGAAAGCTTTTGCCTAAGAATAGTTAGCTGCTCTTTCCAAGATAGCTGGGATGTACCCCAGCTGAGGTTTACTCTGGCTCCCTTTGTCCACACTCGCTGTCCTGTAGATCTACACACTGCTGAGGTTCTCAGCTTCGGCATCTCCTGGGCACCTGTTGTCTACAGGGCAAGGCTGGTTCTCATTCCTCCCAGCTGCCCCTGGCTTTTGTGGTATAGACTTCCTGTCTACATACCTACCCCTGCTAAGGGTTTAGCACTCATATTTTCTGTTTCTCTGTTTTGTTTTTTGTTTTTTTATGGGGATGGGTAGGGAAGTGAGTTGGAGATCTTGTCTACCACTTGTAGAAACTAGCAGTCCCTTTAGGAATATTATTTGGAGTCTAGTTGTAGAAAGGAGAGTTCTTTAAAGTTTGATGCCCCATGGGAACCATTTCTTATGTAAAACACACTTATTTCATGTTTTTATCCATATTCTTAAAATGTGAGTGAAAATGCTGGCCTGTGTAATAGGAACTGAGAATAAGTAAATATGGTCAAGACCATATTTTTAAAATAAACACAAAAAATTATAGATATGTGTAAGAAAAACCAGTCTGCACCTGCTTAGAAAGATGTATCTTCCACTATTTACAGCTGCATAAGGGACTTGTTAAGTGCAGACAGAATTATGGCCTAAGGTCTGCTTCCTTTTGCTAGATATCATTTGACTGCATTTATGTGGGTCTGTTTTATTCTGTTGATCTATTGGTCTGTTCTTCTGCCAGGACCATCCCTGTCTTGATTACTGTAGTTTTATAGCAAAATTCAAAGTCCAGTAGGGTCAGTGCTCCAAATTTTTTCTTGTTCTTCCATATTGTTTGCTGTTCTGGGTGCTTTGTCTCCCCGTGTAAGCTTTAGAATCCATGTGTCGATATCTACAAAATAACTTGCTGAGGTTTTAATTGGGATTGCATTGACTCTACAGACTAATTTGGAAAGAATTTATATCTTGACCATACTATCTTCCTGTCCATGAGCATGAAGTATCTCTCCATTTATTGAGGTCTTTGATTTATTTCACCACAATTTTATAGAAATATTTAATCAGAATTTTTGTTTATTCCTTTCATACCTCATGATAAAATGGAGTAGGACTCTATATGTGGAAAAGAATGAAAAATACATTTTCTATTATATCACACACATACATATATTATATATGAATGAATGAAAGTATGTATCTTTAGTCAAATGTTTATCACAGCTAAAAGCTCATTTATTTTTGCACTGTGACAACCCTTCAAAATGATTTGTGGTGATCAATTATGATTTAGAGTGCAAAATGGGCACCATTCCAATAATGAACGGTCAGACCAGCCTTGGTGAGAAAGTATTGAGATTTGAAGGAAAAAAGGCCATGATGGCCCTCATGGTAATAATTTCTGTTGTTTTTGGTACACCTGTATGTACCCAGTGCCCACTAGCCTTGTGGTATCCGTGTTGCTTTTTACATGAAGAGACAGGTTTAGGGAAGCTCAGTGCTCAACCCGAGTCACACGGAAGTAAGTGGAGATGGGACCTACCTTCAGTCCGTTGGACTTCAAAGTATTTTTTAATAGAAAAGCAGTGTTTTGCACGAGACTGGCCTTTACCATATAAATGAAAAGTAGTACTGATTAACAAAAAAAAAAAAAAAAAAAAGAAAGGAAGAAAAGAAAAAGAAAAAAATGCACATAGAAAAGAATGAAAATATAATCTGTTGCTCTATGGAAAAGCCTCTAAGAAACCAAAGAGCTGTCACAGAACACATGAAAGCGATGGGTACTTAATAGGCCTCGCAATTAGAAACCCTCCAAAATTACTAGAAAATGCATTGAAAAGGAAAGGATAAGATGTTCCCAGGGAACAAGCAAGAGGGACCTGTTATCATTACATAGATGATGCCATGCTCACGATCTCCCTATGAAAAGGCATTTTCACTTGATCTTAGCCAAAAGGCCGAGAAGCGATGAAAAGGCATTTTCATACATTCCATTTAGTTTGCATTGTAAGGTATTTTTTAAAAACATTTTTAAAGGCATTTGAATACATTTTAGTAGCCATAAGGGCATTTTTCTACATTTCACTTAGTTTGTGTCATATGGAGAATTTTTTTTTTCTATTTAAAGCATGTTTTAAAGGCATTTGAGTACTACTAATAAAGGCATTTTCATATGTTTCATGTAGTTTGTGTTGTATGGTGAAGTTTTGTTTCCACCAAGGGAGGTGGGGTTGGGCTGCATAAACAGATTTCATTGAGATTGACAGTGTTTTTAATGTTTTAGTTCATTTTATTTTAAGCTATGCTGTTTGTTTTATGCTACAAATTTTGGAAACTGAAGTAGCTCCGAAGAAAACAGCCACGGGGTGTGCCTCTGTGGCTTTGTCCGTGGTCCTGTCCGCTGGGAGTGGACCAGGGCAGGGAAGGAAGCTTGTGGTGCAGGCACGGTAGGCCTTCCCGCATTTCATTTACTTCCCCTGGTCGGGGGAGACACATGATGCCAGCAGCAAGACTGGGAAGGATTGTGGCTCGTAAGCTTATACACTCTTTAATGAATGCTCTACTGTTTTTTTTTTCTTGATGCCCTATAAAAGATGCTATTTTGTGGAGAAGTCCTTATTAAAACTTGTTTGGAGTTTGAGTTCCAAAGGCAAATGCAGACTCAGCTGCTGGCTGCCCTCTTTCAGAAGAGCCGGACTCTCCCGTGGGCTCGGGTTGGGCAGTGTTTGGGGCCGGCAGCCTCGGGAGCAGCAGCGGGCTGGGCCGAAGCCCCGGGCCAGCTGGGAGCCCGGCTTGCCCCCGGGAGGCTGGGGGATGCGGGTGAAGCGAGAGGTCCTCCACCGTGCAGGGTCCAGCTCTTCTGGTTGCGCACCTGCCCCTGGGACACCACATCGGCTCCCAGGGATCGTGGCGTGTGACTTAGGAGCCGTGGAAGTCCCTTTCCTCCCTCAAGATGGACTCAGAATTATAGTTTACAACTGCGTTAGCATCAACATGTGTGTGCCCTTTGACCCCAAGAGCTTATGTTTTTTTGTTTTGATTTTAAAAGACATTAAAACACATTTGTGGACTCTTAGAAGCACTAGGGGATCCAGACACTGTGTCTGCTCTGCTGCATGGGGAAGTCACCTTCAGCCCAGACAAGGCACTTCTTGGCGATGGGGACCCCAAAATTAAAGAAAAAAAAAAACATATATGTGATAGAGACTCCAGTATTTAAGACCCGAAACAGTATCAGGTGTATCTGTCCTGGAGCCAGCATCACGGGACCTTGTCCCGTCTTTGTCTTATTCCCATTAGAGCCGCTCCGAGATGGGGGCAGGGAGAGGCCAGGCGACGCTTCCCGACGCTGCTTTCCGATCCCTTCCGTGGCTTCACGTGCTAAGTTTCGCTTCACAGTCATGTCTATTTTCACATCATTTTCGGTCTCTCTGGAGACACGAGGGCCAATGAAGTCGACGATTGTTTCTCCCCGGCCAGGGTTGATGGAGTGAGTGACCGGTCATGCAGGACAACGGCCGTCCCGGCGACCTAGGGGCGAGCTCTGTGTCCACAGTTCAGTCCTTTAGGGGCAGTTTAAGTGAGATTTCCCGGGTCTGTGCGTATAGCAGGTGGTGGGGATCTCAGGCTGGATGTCCCCAGAGGACATGCGGTCACGACCCCGAGCCCATTTATTTGTGGGGTTGCAGCGTGGGGGGCCCTCGCCGCTGTGGCACCGCCGAGACCCTTTGCCCTCATTGCGGTGTGGCCGAGGGTGTGGGTGCGACTCGGCACCTGATCAGGGGCGAAGACAGCCGTGCCGGGGGAGTGAGAACTCC
The DNA here is from genome assembly GCF_022355385.1 of Mustela nigripes. Classification (NCBI taxonomy): domain Eukaryota; kingdom Metazoa; phylum Chordata; class Mammalia; order Carnivora; family Mustelidae; genus Mustela; species Mustela nigripes. The sequence continues at coordinate 5,340,742 of NC_081568.1, forward strand.
CCACTGGCTCCTCCTGTCTCCCGCCAGCTCTGGAAACGCACATGCCTTCGGCCCCTTGGTCTCGCTCGCCATCTGCTGCGGGGACCCCAGCCACCCCCCTGCCCCCCTCCCCAGCTGCACCAGCCGTGGAGACTCATTTTCATTCTTGCGGTTTCTTTTTCCTCACCTGTGGAATCGCGCAGACACCGTGCCCCCCACGGGGGTGTGGTAAGTACATGACGTGGTTGTGTGTTGTTCTGTGTTGCGGTCGCCGTGGTGGTCGTCTCTCCCCCAGGCGTCTGGAGGCACGTGTGATGGTGGCGGAGAAGGGGAAGCGCGGTCAGCTGAGCCCTGCGGGCGGGCTCAGGGCCCTTTCCTTGCCCCGATGTTAATCCAGAGTCTGGGAGCGATTTGGCAGATCTGCTGTGCCTCCCCGTGTCCCCGGGGTTAGGGGTTTGGTATCGGGGGAGGCGGGAGCTGGAGCTGCCGATGGCGTGGCGTGAGCCCCGTACCCCCGGGCACAGGGGAAGAGCTCGCCGGGCTCTGGGATTTGAAAGAAGCGCCCCACAAATCCCGGATCTCACCGTCTCTGCTCTTCTGAAGCCCCCCGGGAAGTTCTTAGGGTTCTGCCCGGCTGGGTTCTTGGATTGAGGTGCGTCGGTAGCTCCCCGTGTTCAGATGAGGGATGGAGACCTTCGGTGGCTTCCAGCCCACAGGGGGTGCTGTGCGTGGCCTCCTGGGAATGCTTTGCCAAAGCGAGAGGCTGAATCCATGCCATGGTAGCGCAAGGAAGCACCACGTCTGCCGCACTGAGCGGACATTGCATAGAATGGAAATAGGGTTCCTTTTGTGCGTGTGGGCTAGAAAGGGATGGAGGGAGCGGAGCCTTACTGTGCAGAAGTGGACCTCAGAAAATGCATCGGGGGCGGATGCTGCTTGCTCATTTTCTGTTTGCCGCTGGAGCACCGGACAAGTGGGGAGGTCCGCCAGCAAAACGGCACATTCTTCTAAGTGTTTCCTGCTCTCTCATGCCTACACTTAGTACTTTCTGACCCTTTTCTCTTAACCTGCGATCCTGTTAAAACATTAATTGTCATGCATTAAAATAAATGCTCATCACTTGAGAGACTCAGACCATTTTTAGATTTTTTTTTTTAATTTTTTATTTTTTATAAACATATATTTTTATCCCCAGGGTTACATCCAAAGGGACACATGCACCCGAATGTTTATAGCAGCAATGTCCACAATAGCCAAACTATGGAAAGAACCTAGATGTCCATCAACAGATGAATGGACCATTTTTAGATTTTTAAATAAAACATTTCAAACCCATTTGGAAGCCTTAATTTTCTAAGGCAAGGGCATTTCTAGTCCTCTGATTCAGGCAGTGAAGTTGCTGGTCTTATTTTTACCCTGATAGTAAATATTCTTACACTCACTTTTGAATAAAATCCATTTCTCCATTTATCAGGGAAAATCTAAATTTGACGGTGTTGCTGTTTTGCATAATTTAAATATACAATACTGGGTTATTTCTATAGAGAAACATAGTAATTTAATGGGAAATTTAAATTTTCAGACGTTCAGACCCTTCTACTTCTGGAATAATTTTTACAGTTCAATCTATTTGACATTGATTCATGTTGATGACATTTGAGGACATGAACTGTGGGTATCACATGTTGCTAAATTGTGCCTTTGCAATATTTTCCTTCCTCTTAGGAAGTCGAAGACCACGTGGCATTTTTAATAACGGTCCCGACAGCCCTGGCGATTTTCTTCGCAATATTCATCCTCGTGTGCATCGAGTCCGTGTTTAAGAAGCTGCTCCGTCTTTTTTCCTTGGTGATATGGCTGTGTCTCGTGGCCATGGGGTACCTGTTCATGTGCTTTGGAGGCACCGTCTCTCCCTGGGACCAGGTATGGTGTTAAAATGCTTTTTGTGTTTCCTTTATGTGGTTTGATTGATGACATACTTGGTTCTGCAAACCTGACCCTAAACTGGAAACAGGAGACCTGTGGCCGAGAAGAAGGTCTTTCGAATTAGCCGCGTTAGTGTGGCTTTATGGCTGAAGTCAGTCCACACCTGCTTGGACTTCTCAGATCTGCCAGCAGCCAGGGTGCGGGCCCGGGTCTTACCTTGTCACTTGGTTGAGATGGCCGGGTCCAGCTGTACTCCTCGTGCTGACTTGGCTGCATGGTGTCCTGGTTTCTGAGTTCTCTGTTATTCCAGGATCCGTCTGGGATCAGAGCCGTACCTGTCAGTCTCAGACACTGGTTTTTGCCTTGGACTCTTTGTCCATTACCAGATCTTCCTCCTCACATACAGACTTCTCTGACACTGATTTTACATCAGTCTGATTTTGTCATATCAGTAGGATGGTTTCATGCACCTACTGGAATCCCATGGTTCTTCATGTTGACCCTGGGAGGTTCTTGGCTCAGGAAGTCGCCACCTGGAGGCTGTTAGCTCTTTAGGACTCACCACTGTGTGCTGCCATGTGGATGCACACTCTGGACTGCCTGAGGAAGCTCTGGGTTGTCTCCGGGGCAGGGCTGGGCTGCAGGCATGGTATACAAGCTGCCAGCTTTGAGCTCGTAATCAAAGCCTCGAGGTTCTGCAGCCATCCAGGAAGAGAGTGCATTGGGCACTGAGCGGGCTGTCACAGCGTTGGTCGGACATCAGAGTGAGGGGTGAGTAGGAAAGGAACAGGGGCCAGAAGCGGGTAGAGGAGAAAGCATTAGGAGACCAAGACCAGTAGGGAGAATTCCTGTTGAGGCCAGAGGAGAGGAGAGATTGAAGAGGGCAGCGGACAGAAGGGCTCAAATACCAGGGCGGGGGGAGAGCGTCGCCACTCTGCCATTGTTGGAGAGAGCCCTGGGTGAGGTTTCCAGCAGATTCTGTTAGGAAGTGTGACAGGGTTCTGCCTCATGGCCTCAGCCAAGCCATCATCCCGTTTTGGCCTCAGTTTCTCTTACAAAGGGAGAGGCTTGGACTAAGTCAGCAACACTTGGTCTCTCTGGCTCCGAAGGACACTGTTGTGGATGCAAGAGATGGTGGTGCTGCTGTCCCTTTCTGCTGCTCCCCTGGTCAGGGAGGCTCCCAGGCCAGGGTCTCCGTCACTGTCCCCTTCAGGGCCCTGGCAGGGCTGGGTATGCATCCCAGGCTCCCAGCAGCTTCCTGGCCCCACCTCCCCTCTGTCTGCACGCCGTGCTCTGGCCTCACGCGCACATGGGACAGAACCGGGGTGCCGGCCAACAGTGGGACCCACCCAGCGGCCTGGGTGTGCACCCACGCCACCTCCTTTAACAGTGTGACTTTATGAGAGGCCTCACTGTCTGGAAGGGAAGATCCTCTGTTTGTTCTTTAGTTTTCCTTTGGTTCCGAGTTCTCTGAGCGCGTTTCTCCGTATGAATCTCAGAATCAGCTCATCATGTCCAGTGAAAACTCCTGTTGAGATCTGGAGTTTTATCTTAATGTATTATATCATATAGCATATAAAATATATTGTAATACCTTTATAATATGTGATATATTTATAATATAAATTATAATTGTATAGTATATATACAGTTATATAATATGTTAATAATATGGGATTTCTTAGTTTTTGCTTTGAATGATATGAAGTGTCTAGAAAATAATAAAAGGATACTATAAAAGCACCCAGAGATTTGCTATCCTATTGTATTGAGACTTTCCATGGAATGATGTGGTCTGTCTGTCCAGTAAGTACGATTTTCTTTTATGTCTGAACACTTTTTTTTTTCCTGCATCAAATCAGTAGTCATTTTACTTGGACTTGTTCTTAGATACCTAACTTTTTTTGTTGTTGTTTTATAAAAGGGATTTTTTTTCTAATTACCTTTTCTATTTGGTCAATGTTGATGCGTAGGAATACTGTTGATTTTTATGGTAACCTGTATTCAGCAATCTCAGGGAATTCTTACTAGCTCTGTTAATCAATCTGAGGGTCTCAGTTTATCTATACAGACCCTGTTATCATCTTAAGATAATTCAAGAGAATCTTTTTCTCCCTTTCAAGTCCTTGAGTCCATCCATTTGCATGCATTGTATTTTCTAATTGTGTCCCCCAGGACTTGTCATGCAGAACCGTAGTTTCCAACTGCAGCATCTGTAACTTCACCCGTCAGGTTTCCTCTGTTTTCGCGATTACAATTTTAGTAGAACTGATCGTCAGGAGGAGGACCGAGGAGGACCTGCGACGGCTCTGGAAGGTTCTCCTCCTACGTGTTCTGTGGCTCCCATGTGACCCTGTAGACCTTGTCAGAGCAGCCTTCCCCGCCTCCTGGTGCCCCCCACCTGGCGACACCCCTGACCCTGCTGCAGGTGTTCCATCGCACGTGTGATGAGTGACCGTCCCCCGTTCTAGGACGGACACGTCTGGGGGTGGCATGCCTGTCTTCGAGCGCTCTGCCGAGAGCGGGCTCGCTCCGTGTTTCCGTAGATGTGCGGCTCTAGTTCTTCTGCAGATTTGTTGTTGGATTTTCTTCTTCTTTTTTTGTTTTCGGGTCCACTTGTTCTGCTTTTTACCTTTTGGCTTTTTGGCCTTCATTTGGTTTTACTGCTGCTGTCCACCTGCTTTAAAAAACAAATCTCTTGGAGTATCTTCCCTCTGTTTCCTCAGTGATCCATCTCCCCCAGGCGCCCAGTTCGCGGGTTACATGTCTCAGGGTTGGTTCTTCTTGTGCTTGGATGTTCTTGTTTCCAGGCTTCTGCTGAGTCGGGACGGTCTCACCTCCTCCTCCCCACGTGATCTTCCCCCCTTCCCCGCCCCACTGGCCCTGGGCTCTGGCTGCCTTCCTGTGCCTCCCGGGCGCTGGGCAGAGTTAGCTTCTATGTGGAGCCTGGGCCCTGCCGGCATGGCCCAGCTCGCAGCCTGCAGCACAGCCGTGTCTGGTCCAAGCTCGGGAAAGGCCCCAGCCAGGCCCGGGGGTCGCAGCTCTCTTTTGGCCACTGTGCCTAAGCTGGGGTCTTGGTCATGTGTCTCCCTCTCACACGCCTTGCCAGGAGAGGGACACTCGGGCCTTCTCTGGGGTTTGAAATCCTTCCTCAAACCTTCAGAGCAGTGATTTAAAATGAAATTATTCGGTCCCGTTCCCCAAAGCCTCGCCTCTGTCAATACCAGCACCACCGATGTCGGCCCCTCAGGGAGCACTAGCCTTCATGGAGCACGGCAAGAGGTTCCCTGTGCCGGAGGAGGAGGAGTGCTCAAGAGAGGGCTCCCACGGGCAGGGGTGAGTTCACCATCCTGCCTCGAGGAGGTGTGGGAGTGAGCCTGCATAGACGGAAGGCACAGTCCCCATGGGGCCGCTCCCTGCTGACCCCCGCTGCCCTGGGGTTTGCTGACTTGTTGGAGGGACTCCCAGAACTCAGGGCAGGCTGTCATAGTTGTGGTTCGTGTCAAGGAACGAGGACAGACCGACATCAGCCAAGGGAAGCGTCCAGGAAAACTACCATGTCCGGAGCTTCGTGTCCTCTGCCTGCGGAGTCACGGATGGCACTGCCCTCAGCTGCTCAGCGTCCCATGAGACACCGAGTATCACCAACTGGGGCATCCGGGCTGAGCCTCTGTGTCTGGGGGTTTTGCTGGGACTCGGTCTCCTGCACCTGGCAGGGCTGACTTCAGCCTGCAGCCTGGCGCTGCATCCGAGAGCCCCAGCCTGCAGCCCTCCTAGACACCGCTGGCCCCGCGTGGCCCCGAAGACGCCCCTGCTGGATCATGTGTAGACTCTGCTGGCCCAAGCCCGCGGGCCACGGAGACCTTCTGGGGCTGGAGAGATGCTGGAGCCCAGGGCAAAGGGCAAGCCTCTCTCCGGGTGAGATGTCCCTTCTCCGCCCAGATGATCCGAACATAGAGCCTCGTCATCAGAGTCTCCAGGGTCGAGCTCAGAATACCCCCGGCTCGCATGCAGTTGTAAGGATGGGCCCAGGCCCTGCCCTGTGTGCCCTTCCTGCCAGACCCTCACCGATCCCCGCGTGGCTCCCTGGGGGGGCACTGTCACACCCCTGCTTTACAAGAAACAAAGATGCAGGGTGACAAGGACGTTGCTCACAGCTGAGCGGCTGGCGCACTGGGGAGCACCTTACCTGATGCCAGAGGCCTCCCTCCCGGGACACAGGGCTCCTCTGCTGGGAGCCATGTCACGTCTAGATGGGATGGTAGCCCATGTCTAGAAACAAACCCGACGGTCCCACCTGCTGGGGCCGTCCTGCTGTCATCAGTGGGGAGCAGCCAGCGTGGTTGCTGGATGTCCTGCTGCATGAGCAGGGCGGCTCCCACCGGAAATCCTCCTCCAGCCCCCATGTCAGGGGCGCCAGGTCTGAGACACCCTGGCGTGGTCCAGTGTCCTGCCTCAGTGATGCCTTTTAGCCAGCCTGAGGAGGAGGAGTCGTGCCACGGCTGGTCTGTCTTGATCAGGCACGAGGACTGATTGGGCAGCATCCGGCCTGAGGAGGTCCGGGGGGCAGAGGGTGGCGGGCACCCAGGAGGGTCAGTGGCGCAGTGTGGACGGAGGCGTGGGGAATCCCGCAGGAGGGAAGAGAGGAGGCCTGCGGCAGTGTGCCCTCCAGCCCCGACGGGGCCCGAGTCTCCCTGCCCACCTTCTTTTGACGTGGTCTTCCACCCAGTCAGGCCTCTCTGCATGTCCCCTTCCACCCGTGCTGCTGGCTGCCCGCCCATGGACGTTCGTCCCACGCAGCTGCCTCCTGGATGAAAAGGACTGAAAGACGGTCTGTTCTTGGTGGTTCCAGCAACTCCGAGGGAAATCGGCGGGACATCGCTGGGTCTGTGGCTCTGGTTGCTTCACTGTGTTTTAGATGGAAGACCCGTGCGCGCGCCTCGGGCCCGGGCTGGTTTGCCAGCACGCCCTGCGCCGGGCTCCGGCTTTCCCATTGGTAAGCGGGTAGGCGAGAAGGGCAGTGCTGTTGCTGTTTCCCGTCTTATTTCCCGTCTTATTTTCCTGAGTGGTTTAAAAATACTGGAGCAGTGTTGAACCGAATGTTCGTGGAGGCTTATATAAGAGATTTGTTTTCTCTGTTCTGTTAGGCAAAGTGGGATCCTTTCTTTTTTTTTTAAGAAACCAGTGGCCTCGAGTACGGGGCGAATCGCTCCCTCTTCAGCACATGCCTTTGCAGTTTCGTAGCGTAGCTGTGGTCCCTCTGTCCCTGTACCAGAGCCTCTGGGACACGGGCCTTCCTGAGAGGTCAGCCCCAGAAGAAGAGGCTTAGTGAGGTTCACAGAGAGTGTCTCTGGGCTTTAGGGCCGGAAGTCTGACATCGAGGTATGGGTAAAACCATTCTCCCTCTGCAGGTTCCAGGGGAGGACGCTTCCTGCCTCTTCCAGCCACATGCGGCTTCTGGCAGTCCTTGGTGTTCCTGGGCGTGTAGACATACCGTTCAGTCACACTCCATTCTTGTCCGCGTGTCCCTTCTCTTCTTGTAAGGACACCCATCCATCGTACTGGACGTAGGGCTTCTCGTGGTGATGCTGTCCTCAACTGCTGGCAACTGCTAAGACCCTGTTTCCAAGTATGATCATACTCAAAGGTACAGGGCTGGAGGGTAGGACTTGAAAATACCCTTTTTGGGGGATGCAGCTCAACTCATGACGGCTCTGATTTCACGGGAAGATGCACTGTTCCCTCTGTGGGTTGCAAGAAGCCACCTCCGTCCTGCGTGGCCTGGTGCTCGGGTGTCTGCTCACCCTTCTTGGAGTCCCCTAACTGCTTTGATGTCAGCCGACACAGGCTGCACATCCACCACGGACTCAAACGGATGCGCTGGAACCCAGCATGTCGGGAATTAGGTACTTTCCAGTGTGTGAATATCCCGTTAAAACAAACCCACTCACGAACACAAAGAGAACTTAATCCGACGATCGCGTAGCCATGTAAACAGCATCGCGAATGACTGTTCGGGCCTTAGCTAGGAACACCTCTGCCCGTCGGAATCACGGAAGTGCTTCTTTTGGGCTCCGGCATTAATGACATCAAGAGGTTTTGCCTGATGTGTTTTCCTAGTGCTTTGGTTTACTTGGTGAAACCCAAGCTTTTAGATGTTTTATGTAATGAATTTCTGGCAAGAATGAATGCATTTCACCTCCGCTGACAGCCCTGACTTAGGAGCCTCCCTCCTGGACGAGAATATCATTGAGAAGGTGGCAGGAGGGCGGTCCCCCACATGGCTGGCTCCTAGGCAGACAGACGCCCAGCTTGGCTAAGCGAGGACAAGACAGCTGAGTCGCATTTGCATTTGTCTCCTGTTTCCTGCCCCCCCCCATCCTAACAGCTCACTGAATAGAGTTAAATGAGGGCTTCCATTCCTGACAGCCCCATGGCAGCCTTGGCACAGGGACCATGCTGATGTCATTGTATAGATTTGTTAAATTGCCACCAACTTGAAAGGCTAGTAATTTGCTCCAGGAAGAAGACCGCTCCTTGGTCGCATTACTTAAAAGGACACCAGACATTCAGCACGTGCCCGCGTGTTTGCTTACAAAAGCAGGACATCAGTGTGCAAACATCTGGTTTTTTTTTTTTTTTTTATTTTTACTGAAAGCAGGACAAATGATCAGAAAGAACGGCTTCTCGTAGGCTGCGAGAATTGGTTTGCTTTTCCTCCAGTGCAGTCCCTTGGAATGCTGCTAAAGAATTTCCTTACCATCAGGAGACCCAGTAGCATGTGAACAGAAAGAGAAATCCAGCTCAGGGAGATCGCACCTCAGGACCGGAATGAAGCTCCCATCTCTAAGCTTTTGTGCACCAGTGAGGCTTCTTAGGGGCATTGTACACTCACTATGGAAAAGGACACACCTGAGAAGAATGAAAACATTACGCCAATAATTGTCTCCGTATAGCAGCAAAAGATGAGGGTTTTTCTAACAATGTATTGTTTTAATGGCAGAGGATGTACTGACAAAATGGGAATTTTAAGGAAGCACATCGCCACTGGACCTAGCCTGAAGTGTAGGTGTTTTCAGATCCTGCACATTTCTGGCGGCTGTGTGCGGAGGTGGTCTTTCTGTCTTCTCCCTACTGTTAGTTCCCAGCCGGAGTGAGGGGACCATCACCCTGGCTGTGCCGTGCTCTGGGAACTTACCGCAACCCTCTCTGGGTGTCCCCAGCCAGAGCCCCGATCTTGCCCGAATAGACCCTTCTGCCGGGGTTGCACAACAATCTCTCTGCCTCGTCCTCTCTCTCTCCTCCTGTGCTTTTCTTTGAGGAGCACAGACCTGGGTCCTGAAGATGGGCATTTTAATTAGACTCGTGTCTGGAGATGAAGCACGCACCGCCCTTCTCATTTCTGCATTTCTGGAATATCTCCCCCACTCGCGCCACATCACTGTACATTTCACAGACCGAGCGGTCTTGGGAACATGTTTGTTCAGGGCTCCGTTTCCAGCATGCAGCTGGGGTCGCCTGTGTGGGGATCCCAGTGCAGAGAGTCGTGCAGATACTGAACGCACATACACGTCCCCTGCCTGTCGGCTCGCCTCCTCCGCTTTCATAGTGATAGAAAATACTTCTTCCCTGTGCCGGGCAGCAGTCAGTGACTTTATCCATAACTTATTTGATCTCTACCCCGCTCTGAAGTAAGTACCGTTATTGCTTGCAATTTGCAGGTGAGAACATGAGCACCCAGAGAGGTTAAGCATCTTGCCCAAAGTCACACAGCAGACAGACAGACAGACAGAATCTGAAGGTAGCATTCTGGCACCAGGATCACCGTGCGTCATGGTTCTGTGCTCCTCGCTATTGGGAAGGTGGGGTGTTTCCTGTCCTGCCTCGGCAAATCACAGGATGATTGTGACGAGGAAGGGACATATTTGGAAATTCTGAATTGTTCTGTCTGAGCCCCTTTTGGGGTTCAGTGTTATTTGGAAAAACCTCATAGAGAGGAAGTCAGTACTTAGAGATGCCATAAAGTTGATCAGATCATTGTTTCAAGTTGTCAGCAGATACTCCCCGTTGAAGAGCGTAGGTGTTTCATTCCTCAGAGGAATCAACAAGAGAAACGGGACATACTTGACTCGAGGAGTAAATGTCCATGTGCATATATGAGCCAGTGTTATCGTCTGGGAATTAGTGACTGCTTTTATGCTGAGGTTAACATTGCTTCCTTATAGATTCCTTGTAATTTCACTTCTTTCTGCTGGTTTTCTCTTCTGGTCCATTCTTAGTCCCTGTGTACCTGCACAGAGGCCCTTTCTTCCTTTTATGAAAAACCCTCTGACTCCAAGGGCCCTGGGAGGGCATTTGCCAGGATGCCAGCTCAGGGCTCAGAGGCCCGTCCAGCCTGGGACAGTTTCCCCCTGAGCTGCACGGGCTCTGGGTTCCATCTGTGACCTTATTTGAAGTCTGCGTAGGATGGCTCTCGTGCTCCTGGTTGGCGGGGTGGGGGGTGGCCACCGTCACGAGGAGGCCGGCGCTGTGTGTAGAGCTCAGGGCATCTGGAAGCACCACCTGGAGAAGTCATCGTGACGTTGAAAAAAGTCATGACTGCAATCTGGAATTTGTCGTGTTTTCGTGAAAGAGCTGGAATTTTAGGAGGCAGGAAGAATGTTCTGTGGACTTCCAGAACATCTGCTACTGACTCGGTTTAAATGGAGACACCTTGGCTGTTGGCTGTGTGAGAGCTTGCCGCGTTCAGTGTTTGTGAATGACTTCGGGAGAGGTTGTGTTTGTAATGGAACGCCAGCTACCTTGCACTTGTAATCAAGTGGGACGTGATTGTTAGATCCAGAGGAACGCGGGGACCTGTGCGTCACGCAACCTGTCCGTGTCAGGTGGGGGCCGTGTGCGGGCCCATGCGTGCCTGCTGGGGCGCTGCCAGCACGGCGGGGAGTGAATCCTGGACTCCAGGCCAGAGCAGCAAGTTCTCAGGAGAAAATAAATCCAGAGTTTAAATTATTTCCTATTAAGAGTTGCTTAGCAACACCTCACTTAGCTTCCCCAGCATGCAGTATGTCAGATTTCCTCTTCTCAGCCAGTAATCCTGTCCTCACCCGACTCAAGGAGGGGAGCGAGGTGTGTCCCCCCCAGCCCAAGTAAGAGGTTTGCATGGAGACTCTACAGTAAACTTTTAGACTCAGGATGAACAAATAATTGGGGCAAACAGGTGAATATTGTATTTTCCATCATCAGCATGAGATTTTTCCTTTCATTCCATATTTCTAGTGCTTTATGACTGTGTGTGTGTGTGTGTGTGTGTGTGTGTTTATATCTTCTGAATGTAATTTTCTTATTTGTAGAGGGGACTGAAGTATTTTCAGGTCCTCCAGGTACTGATGGACTGTGTGCCTTGTCCACTGGGTCTCCGGTCCCCTCCGCCTGGGGCTTTGTGGATCTCTCTGTTTCTAACCCCCAGCCCAGCAGCCAGAGTGGTGGATGCACAGAGGCAGGCAGGGTACCAGTCGTGCTGGGAAAGGTTGATGATGTGCTGGCTGAGGAACAAGGGGGAGGTGGCGGGGGGAGGAGAGAGGAGGAAGGATCCATTTCTGCCTAAAGATGATCTAGTTAGTATTTTCAAGCCCTGCTCTGGCCCAATGGAGTATTTCTTCTAGGTTTTTCTGTCCAAAGGTTTGTGTTCCCTGCTGGGGATGATAGCAAGAATAAAACATTTCCCCGAGATTCACATCATTTTCTTTTTAGGCGTTATGACCTCAGAATGGAGTTTCTAATCATTTCCACGTCTCAGCTTCACCACCATAAAATAGGGGCATTTCTCTCTGCTTCCGGGGTGTGCCCAGATGCCCTTCCCTCCGTGAGAGCCACAGCTGCCAGGACTGGCTGTCACCCTCCAGAATGCACTTGGGAGTCATGGCTCCTTGTGGCTGCTGTAAAGCTTGTAGGCCACATGCAAGGCTGTCCCCGGGAACTCTCCAGAGCATTAAGGAGAGGACATTCGCCGGGAAGGGTGAGCTGACTTCGGTCCCAGGGGAACGTGCAGCTTGGGGCAGTTTGCAGAGTTCGGTGCCGTATCAGTGTCTCAGGTACCACGGACTGAGTGGCTTGGGATAGTACACCTGTCTCGCCCTCCAGTTCTAGAGGCCACAGGTCCGAAATCAAGGTGTGGCAGGGCCACGCTCGCTCTGGCATCAGAGGAGAGCTCTTCCTCGCGTCTTGCCAGCTTCTCGTGGTAGGCTGGCCATCAGGGTCATCCCTCTGATTGCCGTTACATAGCCAGCCTCTGCCTCTGTCCTCACGTGGTCCCCCCCGGGTCCGTCTGTCTTCATGCTGCTGTTTTGCTGTAGGGACGTTGGTCATCCTGGGGGCTAGCCTACTCCGGCATGACCTCAGCTTCACCAGTTACATCTGCAGTGACCCCGTTTCCAGATAAGCCCACATTCTGGGGTACTGGGGTTAGGACTTCAACATAACTTTTTTTTTTTCCTTTCCTTTTCTCTTTCTCTCTCGGCATGGGCGCATGATTTAACCCATCCAAAGTGCGAGGGAACTCAGATGAGAGAAGCTGTGGGTCTTATCTCTGCTTGCTCATGGTGGACGTAAAACATACATTACCTCGTCCGTGCTCACAGCTGCGGCGTGAGACATGGACCCTGTGCAAAATGCGCATGCAGGGCCCCTGGTTCAAGGTTCAATGTTAGGGACTTCAAGACGGTCTCTCCAGGGTTGTCAGACCCACTGCAGTTCCCTCTAAGTGAGGGTCCTGTGTGTCCACACAGGTGCACGTGCTGGCACCTGGGGCTGGGAGGGCTGCGAGGTGGTCTCCGTTTTGAAGGCTCAGAGATGCAGCTGTGGGTGGGAGGTTGATGGTGTTGAGACTGCGAGCTCTTCCTGCCCCCGGCTTTGCTGCAGGGAGGGGTGATGCTGGTGAGACTCAAGCATCCTTCCGGTGTGGGGAGTGGTCCACACCTCCGAGGAAGTCAGTGAGAAAAGAAGTTGGGAGAAATTAGGAGAGATTTTGAAAGGGTCACTTATCACTGCTGGGGGCAGGGGAGGCCCAAAAACCCAGGGAGGAAAAAAAAAAAAAAACACCAAAACCCCAGAACAGAACAGAAAACTGTTCTAAGCCAAAGGTGGAGTCTTTTGGCCAAATAAATGTTTTCGCTCTGCCACACATGATTGATGACTGCTTTCATTCAGTTGCTCAAATTCAGCTTTTGTTTTAAAGAGCAGCGTTCGTTCTTGTGGTTCTGTTAATATATACCAGTCTCTCTGAGTACAGATTGTGTTACATTTATTTTGTCATAAGCTGGTTTAATAATTTTGCTGTCTAGTAAATTCAGAGCTGAGATTAATAAGCATACTTGTAAAATCATCCGTGTGATAATTCTACTCCAAGGAGGATGGCGTTTCGAATGCCCCGTTCTAAACACCAGTGAAGTAATTGGGACTAGTTTACTCTCCTACCTTAACTGACAAATACAGTAAATGATGCTTTTGAGACACCGGCTAAGGGATACTCCACGGAAGTGACCCCAAAGGAAGGGAAATAAAAGCGGGGGTTGTATGATTGCCCCAGCATCCTGCCTCAAAAGCGCCTCCAGCCCCAGCACAGGGAGGCAGGACCCAAGCAGAGCTCAGTGGTTTCATGAAGTTGAAGAAACGGAGTTCAGAGTTTGGGGAGGTAAATGCATGGGAATTCTCAGGTTGGGAAACCAAAGAGGAAAGATGAGAGAGTGACACTGAGAGAGATAAAGCTCTGGAGACTTGTGGGCGGTCCTGTGAAGTCTCCATTAAGCACCAGTTAGCCCATGCAGTGAAAGGAACCTACAGTGTCCCAGAGCCTCCAAGAAGGAGGGGGCCCTCCGAACCAGGTATCACTGCATACCGAGGAATGATTCTTGGTCCCGGGCTGGGGAGAGCAAGGTGCCCGTGACAGAGGAACATTTCCTAATGTAAAGGGAATCTGTTGATCAAGACCGAGCAGTTTCAAATGCTGTGTACCTCGTAGGAGATTCAAAATAGGTGACATGAAGATCCACAGCCTTACTCCAAGTTCGCACCACTCTTCAAAGCTGGCGGGACAGTAAGAAAGTCAATAAAGATAGAGGAGATTTTGCAGGTTCTTTCAAACAGGGGGGTCTGATTGATGTTCCTAGAATACTCCATTGAACAAGGCAGACCTGATGTTCCCTCCAACAAACACACACTGAGCATTTTTCGAGATAGACCACATTCTTGACTGTGAAATCCCCTTGGAGTGCGAGCGGATTACTATCGTACAAAGTTTGTCCTTTGACCATGATGGGCTTCGATAGAAGTCAGTAACGCAAGGGAATTTGGAAGCTCTGCCAGTAACTGGAAACCAAACAACACATTTCTAAATAACCCATGACTCTGAGAAGAAATTACAAGGGGATCAGAGAGTATGTTGGACAGAATGACATGAAAATGGGATACCTCCCAACTTGGGGGATGTGCCCTAAATGGGGTTTGAGGGAGCTTATCATATTGACTATTTATACTACAAAAGATGAAGGGCTCAAACCAGTCACTTAGGTTTTCACCTTCAGAAACTAGAAGAGGTAGTAGAAATTAGAAGAAATGGAATTAAACAAAGGAGCAGAAAACAATGAAGTTGTAGACAGAAAGACAATAGAGAAAAGTCAAAGTCAATGAGACTAAACTGTTTTTTTTTTCCTTAAATTTATTTGACAGACAGAGATCACAAGTAGGCAGAGAGGCAGGCAGAGAGAGAGGAGGAAGCAGGCTCCCTGCTGAGCAGAGAGTCCGATGCGGGGCTCGATCCCAGGACCCTGAGATCATGACCTGAGCCGTACGCAGAGGCTTTAACCCACTGAGCCACCCAGGTGCCCCCTAAACTGGTTCTTTAAGATGGTCAATAAAAGTGATAAAACTAACCAGACTGATAAGAAATAATGAAATAAGATGAAATTTCCAACTTTAGGAATATGAGAGGGATAGTCACTCTAAGTCCTACAGTGTTTAAAAGGTAAAGAAATGTTATGAACAGCTTTTTTGCCAACAAATCCCACAATCTAGATAAAGGGGAAAAATTCCTTGAAAAGCAAACTAACAGAGTACGTCGAAGAAGGAAAGGACAGCCTGAAGAGCCCTTTGTGTCTAAATAATTTGAGTATGTAGTTAATATCTTTCCACAAAGAAAACTTGGGTTCGTATGTCTCTCCTGGTGAGTTCTTACCAAAATTTTAGGATAAAATAAATCCAATACCACACTGATTCTTCCACAAAATAGAAGAGGGAACATTTCCCGTGTCATGTCATGAAGTCACCGTTACTCTGATACCCAAACCAAAGACCTTACGAGGAGAGAAAACTAAGACTAAAACGGTCATGAAAAAGAAAATAAAGTATATATTATATGTATATATATATATATATATATATATATATATATATATGCATATATTTTATAGGTAAAATATAGTATGACAAAATAAAGTTTATCTCAAGAATTCAAAGTTGGCTTAACATTAACAAAATCAGTGGTGTGATTTGTCACATGAATGTGATTTCCGTCAACATTGGTGCTCTCATATCTGGAGATGCAGAAGGGGCATTTGCCACACTTCGACACCTGTTCATGGTCTCTCAGCAGGCTAGGATATAAGGAACCACCTCAAACTGATTCAGGGCAACTGTGAAAAAGTGTAGCATTGTTCCTGATCGTGAAAGATTCAGCGCCATCCCCCTGCGATCCCGAGTAAGATCAGGGTCGATCCCTCCCACTATGGTGGTCTCCTCAACACTGTACAGACATCCTTGCTAGTGTAGACAGTGAGAAGAAGCACAAAAGACTTGCAGACTAGAAGATAAGACTTCAGGTGACTGTGTCTGCATATGTGCGTGCACATGTGTCACTGTCCCTTACGGTAGCCTGAAGCCACATGTGGACACGAGCGCTTCCATTTTGGGGGTTGAGAGATGCTCCCAAGTATAAACACTTACTTTTAAACACCTACTATGAAAACAGGAATGTAAACTATTTTATTAATAGTTTTTAAAACTCATTCCATGATAAAATGATAATATTTGGGGAAAAGGAGGTTAAATATGAAAAATATATGTTGTTGGGTGCCTGGGTGGCTCAGTGGGTTAAGCCGCTGCCTTCGGCTCAGGTCATGATCTCAGGGTCCTGGGATCGAGTCCCGCATCGGGCTCTCTGCTCGGCAGGGAGCCTGCTTCCCTCCCTCTCTCTCTCTGCCTGCCTCTCCGTCTACTTGTGATTTCTCTCTGTCAAATAAATAAATAAAATCTTAAAAAAAAAAGAAAGAAAAAGAAAAATATATGTTGTTAAAATCGAATTACCTACTTTTAATGTGACTGCTAAAAACCTTAATATTATGCACGTGGCCTGCATTCTGTGTGCATGGAATATTGATGTGTATTGAAAATCCTGTGGAACCTGAAA
Source organism: Mustela nigripes (assembly GCF_022355385.1). Taxonomy (NCBI): domain Eukaryota; kingdom Metazoa; phylum Chordata; class Mammalia; order Carnivora; family Mustelidae; genus Mustela; species Mustela nigripes. Next base: position 5,357,105 of record NC_081568.1, read on the forward strand.
ACACTACTGGAGCTAGTAAGTGGCTTTAGTGAGGTTACAGTTTACAGGGCTGAGATACAGAAATACATTGTATTCCTGTATATTAGAACTGTCCAATCAGAAAATTTAAAAAAAATGCCATTCAGCACAGCATCAAAAATATAAAATACTTAGGAATAAATTTGCATAAATGTGTATAACTGTTCTACATAGAAAACTGAAACATTGTTGACAGAAATTAAAGAATACGTAGAGAGAGGTACAGTCTGTTCATGGGCCCAAAGCCTTGATGTTCTTGTTGCCAGCCCTGCCCAAGTCACCCGCTGTAGCTCTGGTGGGATCCCAGTGAAAATTCCAGCAAGCTTGTTTATAGGGAGTCACGAGCAGATTCTAGCATGTAGATGGACATGTGAAACCCCTAGGATAGTCAAAACAGATTTGAGAAAGCAGAGCGTGGAGAGGTTACCCTACTGGATTCGGGACATCTGATCAAACTACAGTAATCTGCATAGTGTAACCACACACGCTTAGGCCAGTGGGATTCAGTAACTTGTCCAGAAATAGTCCCACACGTATACATGGTCAGTTTATATTTTTGACTGTGTTCAGGCCAGTTCAGTGGGGAAAGTGTAAACTTTTCAACAGTAGCTGCTGAAAACGTTGCCTATCTGTGTGCAAAAAAAAGTGAACTTTCACCCAGAGCTCATGCAGTGCATAAAAATGAACTGAAAATGGATTGTAGACTTAAAATATAGTTCTAAACTGTGACATTTGTAGAAAAAAAACATGAAAGGAGATCTTGGTACCCTTGAATTAAATTGTGACCTATTAAAGGGAAAAAAATTGGTAGGATTTGATCAAAATTAAAAAGCTTTTAAAAAATTAATTTTTTTTTATTAAAAGCTTTTATTACTCAAAGGCACTGTGAAGAAAGTGACCAGGGACAAAACACGCGTCATACCTGACAGGACTTGTACTTCCGGTGTATAAACAGATCCTTACAACCCAATTTTACCTACTTTTTAAAAAAGACTTTATTTTTATTTTTTGAAGTAATCTCACAGCCAATGTGGGGCTCAAACTCATAACCCTGAGATCAAGAGTTACATGCCCCATCAACCGATTCCGCCAGGCGCCCTCACTCATTATACCTCAATAAAGGTGTGAAAATGGTGTGTGTGGGTTTGCAGCATGCAAAGAATTTTCACAAAGTCCATTTCACATTGTTGATACAGAGATTTTATGATTTGTCAAAAACATGTGGCAGGTCTAAGGGGAGAAGCCACTGCTTCTTCCCTCTTTCCTTGCATTCACACGTGTTGGTTTGCCAGGTCTTGGCCATGTCCCCTCCTTGCCTTTATAATGGTTAAGGGAGAGGGGGGATCCTTAAGGAGATAAAAGTCATTCTAAGAGATTGGCAGTATTTCCATTTTTATCAAGTCTGAGGAGGAGACGATTCCTTGAGTAAAGACCGATTACCTATTAAACTTTTTAAAAGATGGGCAGATCAATTGCTGAATCATTTGAAATTCAATTTCTGTTCATCCTGTTTTTTAAAAAAATATTTTCCACTTTTTGGAAAGATTTTATTTATTTATTGGAGACAGAGATCGAAACCAAGAGAGCAGGAGCAGGGAGGGGAGGGAGGAGCAGGACCCCCGCTGAGCAGGGAGTCCACCCTGGGGCTTGATCCCAGGGCTCTGGAATTGGAACCTGAGCTGAAGGCAGATGCTTAACTGAGCCACCCAGGTCCCCCAAGAATGTTCCCCATTGAACGTGATATACACATACAAAATGCCTAGGTCATCATCTGTATTTTCTGTCACGCTCTTGCTATGCCAACATCACTTTTATTACTTTCTACCCCCCCAACTGGGGATATTACTGAAGAACTAACTATGCCGAGAGGCATAAAAACACAGATGCATCACTCTGTAAGTTGTGAAACAATGAAGTGACATTCCCTTCTGAGAGAGAGACAGAGTTATTTTCTCATAGGAGGGAAATAAATGGGAGTATATTATAAAATAAAAAAATAATCAAGTTTCACTTTGTCCTTTTAGCTCAGACGTGGGTCAGCAGACCAAGGGGTCGGAGGGAGAGCTCCCCAAGACCCTGTCTTGTGCGGTAGAGGGGAGTCAGCGTGGGGTCAGCTGGGGTAGACTGTTCGGCAGGTGGAAAAATGAATATACGCAGTAATAAGTGAACAAAAAAAAGAAATTGATTACCTTACAGAAAAAAAATCAGATGCCTCCTCCATTCCAGATAAATTCTAGGTGGATTAAAATCTGAAGAAGGCACATGATTAGGGTTTTCATAAAAATGTAGAGGGAAAGCTCTTCATAACCGTGTTACAGAGAACCTGTGAAATAAGCCACGGGAAGCAGCAAACAGACAACAAAAAATGCAGAGCACTGTGTGAAAGGAACGTGATGAAGAGCCGTAGAAGGGAGGGCCCATCCCCGTTGCCAGGACTGCTCTGTACACCCACAGGGGACGGTCTTGCTCGTGTGCCCGAGGAGGCACGAGGACAGATCAGCGGGGAGCAGCTAAATCAGTTACGCTGTCTTCTCTGAATGGAAGGTTAAGTAAGAATCAAATGGACAAAAGCACATCTACATAAGTCAACACCGGTAAATCTTAAAAGCACAGTGTTGAGTAAATCAGGAAGTTTCAAAATTATGCTGATAATGTATCTGTCTAGATTTTGAATACTTTGGAGCACAATTAGATGAAAACATGGATGAGAAAGGGTAACCTGCTGATCTTCGCCTCCTAGTGTTTTCCTGGGGAAGGAGGACCGAGGATGCGAAAGGGAGATTTTCGCCCTGACTTCCCCAGCGCCTGTGTGTTTCCTAGAGATGCATCATACCTGTGAAAGTCTAGAATCGCAGGCCAGTTCGGCATCCTGCGCAGTGCACAAGGGAATTTGTGGGTGGCTGTCCGGTTATCTGTTGTACTTTTAAAAACTCTGATTTCCCTGTTTTTAGTGTTTTTTTTTTTTTTTTCTAAACTGTTAGAGTCAAAATTTTATATTAAAAGGAAATCAGGGGTACTGAATATAACTCTGCCTTTGCTGGCTGGCTTTGAGACTCCAGCCCCGTTACGTGCCTGGCAGCGGAGGGCCACCCCTCCCTGCCCCGCCACCGCTCCCCCTGCGCAGCCTCTGTTGTGATGTTCACCGTCACGAGAAATCAACCCTCCTTTCCCCGAGCTTCCCAAATGTGTGTTAGTGTTCCTAGTTTTAATAAGACGTATTCTATTTTTGAAACCTAGAAAAACATCTTCCAGCGCTCTACCCGTGGCAGGGAATTTAAGACTGAATGATGATGGGGTTTGGTCCCTGGGATCTGCATTTAACAATGAATGAAAATCCAGTCAAATGCTCAAAGATTATGCTCACTTATAATAAATAACTAAAAGGTGACATTATTACATTTACTTGGAATAAATACTTGGAGGATTAGTGGCCATAATCCTTAAATCCTATAAAGCAGTTCTTATTGTAGTTAAATATTTATTGTTTCTGTTGGTTCCCAGCTATTCTAAAAAAATAAACAACAACCCAAAACCACACAAACCACACTATTGAAAAATATATAATGGGAATGATTAAAAGGAAGGCATCTGGGCCTGGGAATATGCATTCTCCTGAGTGTGGCCTGCTTGTATCTTCTAACACCTTTTCCTGCCGACCCACGTTGATGGCAGTGACATCACGAGTGTACAGACATCCAGTAAAATAGACTGATCAAAATCCTGCCACTCTCTTCCTCCCGTTGCCTTCTGCACATCTTCTCTGAAAGCACCCGGGGCAGTCTGAGTGCAGGGACACCGTGCGGCACGTTGAAGGGACTGAGCCAGCATCTCCTGCTTGGAGTGCCATGGCAGCTTCCTGCCGCATGCATCTCTGAGGAGGACGAAGCTCAGAATCTAGACGGGATAATCACTGCTTAACTCCTTGGCTTGTTGGAAGTGCGAAGTCACCAAGACTGAGGAGGAGACAGATGGGTGTCGCAGGCTTTGAGAATGAGCACAGACTCCCAGGGCTGTCTTTTGAACTCAAAGTGGAAACTTGCCTTTATCATTTGGAGGACATCTATGTGCTGGTCTCTGGTGTGGCCTCTGGTTACTTGGGAGTGTCACAGTGGGGGGAGTAGAGCACAGAGTCCCTAGACCTTATGGGGGAGGAGTAGGGTCCTATAAAGGTGTACTCCAGTATCATGATTATCGGGAGCAAATGGTTTCAGCTAGGGTCTCTTGGGTGTCCGTCTTGTGGGAGGTCTGCATGGGTCCAGAATCTTCTTTTATTGCTTTCTAGGATGATCTGATTGTGGGGAATTTATTTTCACCCAAAATGCCAATTAATGATTTTATTGCTACTCAGAGAATGCTCCTGTCTGCTAACCAAATACCTTTCTGAGGGGGCTAGGTTACCTGGGAACCCTGTGCACTTGCGTGTGTGTCGGAGGTCAGACCAGAACCGGGTGGGTTATGGCTCTCCTTGGGTATTTATTTCAGGCCTCAAGAGAGTTGCACAGCGAGGTCACTGTTTTTGGCAGGTTATGTTGGGCAAAAGTCAGGCTCTGCCACTTGGAGATCTTGGGGGATCACTGTCAGCATCTGGCTAATACTCAAGTCAACCAGCTTAAGGTCAACCAATTTAAAAGCGGTTTGGGGGAGAGGATGAAAGCTTTTGCGATGAGAGCATTTTCCCCTCCGCTGGAGGAGAACCTAGGCTTGCTTCAGCTGGCATCTTCTTTTCACTTATTATCCAGACGTGTCCCAGAGTGAGAACCTGTCCCTTTGTCAGATGGTGTCATTGGAATTGCCCGCAGACCTGGAGTCTGGCCAGCAGGATGGCGGAGCGCGGAAGGACGCTCATTTCTAAGCGCTGGAAACACTCCCATTGCAGATAAGCTGTTAATTAATTAAATGAATAACTTTTCCTTAAGAGTCTAAAAAGATTTCTAACTGATTCCAGTTGGGGAAAAAAAAAAAGAAAAAAAGACCATAGGACTGTTTGGAGAATGTGTCTGCTGCTAATGGAACAGCTAAGATTTCTTTCAGATTTTCAGGATAGGAGGTCGTGCGTGTGTGGTCAGCGGCGGGGACGGTGCCTGCAGAAGCTCCGGCCTCACTCCTAACCCTGAGGGGCTCGAGCCCAACACAATTAAATGGAGAGTGTGGGCACCCACACCTGTTAGATATGAACTGTATCCTTAGGTTGACAGGTATTTTTTTTCTGCACAAGAAATAAAGTGACTTAGTAAAGGTAAATTTCTGTAGATGAAGGCCGCTGTTGAAATTTTAGGAGCTCTTGGAAATCTCTCTGCTTCTCGCTGTTTCTCACTTCAGTTCAACTAGTAGTTATTTGTAGTTAACTTGTGTCTGTCGTTGTAGGTGCCGCTTCTAGGCCGTGCTGTTAGGGCATAGGGAGGAGAAGAGGGAAACCCTCTGGTCTCTCATGGAGCTTACAGTCCAGCCTGGCAAAGAGCGGACGTAACATGCATCACATCACTCAGTTACAGATGGTTTGGGGCATAGCAAGTATTAACTGGGAAGGGAGGGGAATGAGATGACGGAGGGTGAGTGCCAGTGGGCTTGCAGTCGTCAGCGGGATGGCGAGGGGCTGTCTCCCGGAGAGCTGCCAAGGAGAAGACCTGAGGGGTCACCTGGTGGTTTGGGGACAGCAGCCGGCACACGTGCTAGAACGAGAGCCAGGAACACCCGACTCCAAGTCTGGCTTTACCGCTCACTCGCTGTGACTGCTTTAGTTTCTTTGAGCCTCGGTTTCTTCTTCTGTAAAATAGGTACAGTACACTTCACGGGTCAGTTTCCAGAGATGATGAGTGATAAAGTGTCTGCTGCAGCCATCAGGGGTTCTGGTAGGAGCCGCAGTGAGGATTTTGAAGGAAGTGCTGCTGTGCTGGGCTCTGGGGCTCTGCGGGGCTCCCCGCCCCCCCTGTTCAGCACCACGGGGAGCTCCCGGTGGGGGAGGTGCTGCAGGGCCCCTGGGCTTAGCAGTTCCCTCTGCCAGCTCACCCAGGAGCCCTGGAGGGGGTCGGGTCTCCATTTCCCCTCTTTCATCTCCATCAATGCTATAAAACGTACTAATGCCTGGATACCGTGAGCACATTTGTTGCTGGCCTGACCACACAGGGAAAGCAGAATTGTGGAGAGATCCTGGTCTCTTGGTAGTTTCTTTTATATAGTCTCATTATTAGCCTCTTAGAAAGAACTGTAGGTACTGACTTAAAATGCTTCTGAACACATAGAATATACGTATATTGTATGTATTGAAGCCTCAGCGATGTCACATTTTCTTCATGAAAAGACTCATAAACCATTAGGTTTCCACGGAATTAAATGAAATAATTCTGTCTGCTATGAACGAGAAGGTGTCACTGAGGGAGAAGTTCCTGGGCAGAGATGTCAGTCTGATTGTGAGAGACACAGTGGAGGAAGAAGGCACAGCACTTCCTGTCCTGAGGAGGGTGAGGGAGAGGTGAGTAAGCGAACGCCCGTCCGTGCACATGTGCGCTCGGGCTACAGACTTTGCATCTGGGGAAGACGAGAAGCAGGAGGCGCTCAGGTGGGCACGAAGGAGTGTCGTGCCGTCCAGGTGTCCAGGTGTCCGGGAGGCAGGCGATGGTGTGGCGCTCACGAGAAAGGCTAGTGTCAAGGTAGGGGATGTGAGCGTCATCATGGTGGAATCCAGGGCTGATGGACAGGATGGGGAGACCCCCCAGGAAGGGCGGGAGAGGTAGGGGAGGTCTCAGCCTGCTGTGAGCATGTGGAATGCCCTGGCCACAGGTGGAGAAACTTTGCAACCAGAGACTGTGCACAGGTGTCAGAAAGTAGGACTGAAGCTTTCTGCCAGGGACCAACTTCCCAGCTACACACGGCGAATCCATTCTAGAGATCAGCTCTACAAAGGTAGCACTTGTAGGTGACAGTACTGAATGCAGCCCTCGGAAACTCTGGTGAAGAGGCTGAGTATCAGGCTGGGTCGCCTGGGTGGCTCAGTGGGTTAAGCTTCTAATTTCAGCTCAGGTCATGATCCCAGGGTCATGAGACCGAGCCCCGCTTCAGGCTCCCTGCTCAGCGAGGCATCTGCTTCTCCCTCTCTCTCTTCTTCTCCCTCTGCCCTTCCCCCCCTCAAATAAGTAAATAAAATCATTTTTTAAAAAAGAGGGAAAGTATCATGTTGAGTGGCAGTACCGCAAGAAAGGTGTTGCAAGCGGACACTTGGAGGTGACAAATACGTTATCTTGATCATGGTGCGGCTTTCACAGGTGGATGTGTATCTCTCAACACATCAGTTCTACACATTAAATATTCTGGTTTTTGTATAAATAAAGCCATTTTTTTAAGAGAGAAAAGAAATATAAATAATAAGTTCACTTACTTAGTCTAGGCTGTGCAAAATTTGAAATGAAACAGAAAGAACATCTATCCTGTCGAGATGAGATTCCCATTGTGCTTGGCTTTTTTATTTACTTGAAAACAAGCCCCATGTAGAGATGGCATTAGAATCATTCAGTAAAGGATGTTCTTGGTTTTCTTTCACAGGAAGATAGATGATTCATTGAAGAAATGTACTTTGTGGGCGCAGTTCTTATGATTATGCTCCAAAATGTTTAATTACGGGAGCTTTTTAAGTACTTTTTTTCTAAGCTACTTTTAAAATCTTTTCATTTAGCTTTTCTGAGTTGAAGCATGGATTTTAAAAGAGGAGTCATTATCGGAGCCTATTTTAACTTGGACATCTCGGAGTTAATCCTTTCACACTGTGCATGCAAATCACATTCTTCTTGTCCTCCTGTGTCCTATTCAGCGTGTCCTCCAGAGTTGCCCCAAACACTGCTGTTGGGTTAAATGGGGGAATATAGTCCCAGCTCCATCAGTGCAGATCAGATGTGCCCGCAGCCCTTGCCTGTGAGAAATTTCTTAATCAGAGATAGAGAGGAATGTGGGAAGTTAGAGATGTGATTCCAAATGTCAAACCAAAACAAAACAGAATTTCGGATTAAAAAAAATCAATGCATATTAACTGAAATCTGTCAGATGAGCCAGAAAAACAGAAGTGTTACCCCAGAAGCCTGGGAAGAAGAGACAGGCCCTCTCAGGGCTGGGGAGGGCATAGAGCCCCCTGGAGTGACCACACATCTCTCCAGTCCAGTCTCTTCCTGTGAGGCTCCATTGCCCTTGCTATCACGGGACTGGTGAGGGACCAGATCACAGGGACCCGCTCAGGCTGCCTGCCCAGGCGGCAGTAAAACCCCTAGACTCAGCCAAAAGCTGTTTGCTTCTGGAGGTTATGAGCCCGTCGAATCTGAGTGAGGGTGTGGAGGACAGGACGTTTCCGGAGGCACAGTTCTATTAGGAGAGGGGTTTCAGATGTCCTCAACAGAGTCAAGGGACTGAGGCTCACACCCACCTTGATAGCACGAGGCTCTGGGGTTTGGAGGTGAGGCTTCCAGCGATGTCCCCAAGAGCCATTTCATGTCTGGGGCACAGGAGACAGGGAAGTGGAATTGCGTCACTGGGCATGCTTGCTACCTACTTTTCAAACGGCTGAACTTTCTAAACTACCTCCGGTAATTATTTCTTTGTACAGATACATACATATACCTGGATATATATGGATTTTTTTTTTACAGTGTCAGGATTAATACTAATTTTATCTGCATATAAAGATTGCTTTATTTATTTTGGGCCCATTCTCCTGCCTCTAACTGCTTTCCCTTGTTGCGTTGTCTACCCTGTTCGTGACCATACTTCGTAGTTGCGGTGGCAGTGGGCACCTGTGTCGTGTTCCTCACTTCCGTACGACTCTCTCTAGACATTCCTCACTGAGTGAGGTCTAGGCATGAGGACTAAGACTTTTATTTACATAATTACATTTAATGTTAAGTAAGTATCTATTGATTCCTCTTTGACCCAGTGTTTTTATAAAAAATTGTCATTGAATTATGTTAAATGCCTTTTTGACATTTTTAGAAATGGATTCTATAATCCTTTAATATAATTACTTATATTTAAGGATTTTGATTGCCCATTGTCGTCTCTTGCATCATACAGTGCCGCGTTCATCTGCTTCTCCATAAACCTTTGTCCCGGATTCCAGCACATCTGGTACCAAAATCGTAACCCCAGGTTAAATGCATGCTATTGCCTTTGCCAGGCATACCCTTTCATATCCTTTTATTTTTAATCTCTCTGGGATATTTTATGAGTTTCTTTTATATAGAATTGAATCATTGTTTTTGAGCATGAAGTATTTTTTAATAGGTTAGAGCCATTTCTATTATGTTTTAAAGATTTATTTCAGAGAAAGCGAGAGAGAGAGCACGAGCAGGAGGGGCAGAGGGAGGGAGAATCTCAAGCAGACTCTGCACTGAGCTCAGAGCCATTTGCATTATTATGTTTGGCAGTTTTGGTCTCGGTTCTGCCCTATAGACGCACATGAGTAAACCCAGGTCCGTACATGTGTACACGGCACAAGCACCCAGTTTCCCATGTGGTCTCTTTGTGTTTTCTTTCCTTCTTTCTCTCTCAACTTTCTTTCTTTTTGGAGGGGAGATGGCTTTTTGGGGCCGTCAGAATGACCCTAGTTTGTCTTGTTCCCTTATGTGCGTACTCAATTTCAACACCTTAGTTCCCTCTTTCTTCTGTCTCTGGGTTTCCCACCCTGAAAAGCAACCACAGCCTCTGGACTTTAAGGCTCCTCATTGAATTCTTTTTTTTTTTTTTCTTTTTTAAAGATGCATTTATTTATTTTGGAGAGAGAGAGGGAGAGAAGCAGACTCCTTGCTGAGCCGCAATCCTGACTCGGGGCTCGATCCCAGGACTCCGGGATCATAACCGGAGCGGAAGGCAGACGCTTAACCTACTGAGCTCTTAAGGATGCTGTTTCTGCCACCTGTTTACTTGTCCTCAGGTGACGGATGGATGTCTTCACCTTGAGAGCACACCTCACTTCCTTGGCGCAGTCCCTCTGCCTTCCAGTCCCTGCGCTGACAGGAACCGTGCTCGGTGCCCACTGCCAGCCCCTAGTCAGAGGCTCCCCAGGCCCCCAGGCTTGTTCTTGGGGAGACTCCTCCAGAAGCGCTCGTGGGAACAAAAGCGCGGGGCCCCGCTGCATCTCCCGCTCTTGCCGGTCCCCCCCATCACCCCTGTTGTTCCATCACCCTCATTCCGGCCCCCTTTTCCTTTCCGTAAAAGTTCCAGCCATTGGCTGTGGCTGTTTCTGCCTCCAGAGAGGAGGGGGCTTGTAGAGTAATTGCTAAAGTAGGGACCCCTCTGTTCTCAGGGCCCCTGCGGAGACAAAGAGGGAGATGCCCGTCTAAGTGGTCGCCAGTGCCGTGCTGCTCTAGCATGGTTTCTGGGTCTGCCATCTCCAGACCCACTACCAGTCTCCACTGATTGTTATGTTTTGCTTTCTTTTCTTGGCCTGTTTTTCTGCTGGTAGAATCTTCCACTCCAGCAGGCCTGCAGCTGGGGGAAGGGGGGCGATGTCACCATTCTGTGAGGCGGCAACAGCCAGGCTACCTGCCAGAGGGGGCGCGCAAGCTGTGCGGAGCCTGTGGGAAAGGGGCACCCCGTGGCCAGGGTGTAAGGTGCTGTCACGGAACCAGACCTGGAACAAAATATCCTGCGTCTGGCCAAAAGGGGTGGCTGGAGGCAAAATCGGGAGTGAAGTGCCCAGAAGGCCAGAGCAGAGCTGGGGAGCCTGGTGGGGAGACGAGTCGGGGCAGACGGCCTGGGCCTTCCGAAGCTTTTCCGGAGGGCCTGGGGCTCCCGCAGAAGGCAGCTGGGAGGCTGGAGAGCTTTCCTGAGAGGGATCCCTCCGGAGGCCTGTCCCCTGCTGGGGGTGACGTTCCCTCCTGAAGTCCCCCACTCACCCATGCACCCTGTGTCCGGCCGGGGAGTATCTGGAGCTTTGCTTTACCCGGAGGCCTCCGGACCCGGAGACAAGGACAGGGCCTTCTGCTCGCTGCCTCCCACAGCTGCGGATTTCAGTTTCCACGGGGATTGCAAATTCTGTCCTACCCGCCTCACTGGCCTCGTCATGAGAATACATCAGAGGTGCAGGAGAATGCCGTGGCCAGGCCCAAATCAGGCGGTGCTGTCTGTTCTCTTTCCTCATTCGGGTGACTGATGAGGAGCGCCTCACCCCAGGGCCTCCTGGGCGGGCTTTCTCGCATGTCGCCGTGTCTGGTTGGATCCACAGCCCGGGCCAGTCTGGGGCTGCAGGTTGAGCACATCCATTCGTTACTGATGATCTTTTCAAGTTCAGAAACTCACCGAACAAATGGAAGGCACACTTTCTAACCAGAAACACTGAAACGCGTTCGTGTTAAAATGCTGCCCCACAGTCACCTTCCGAAAACAGCCAGCTGGATGTACCGTCTTGACGGGCCCATTCCTGTTCAAGAAGGCAGTTTGCGTGTATTTCAAAATGTGCGGAATGAATTTCCCATCAGTTCCTACTTTGCTGCCTTGTCCGAGAAGGTCTCCAACTATCGCTTCCAGACCTGGCTCAGCATTTCTATTCTCACATCATCTGGCAGAAGCTTCTGCAGGAGAGCTCGCCAGTCATGCTGTGCTCTGAGACGGTGTTTTGTTACAGAAGCTGTAATAGAGGACACGTGCATTCCCACGCAGCGCAGAAAATGAAATTCACGGGTACATTGCCTTGCAGAGCTGACCCTAGGCCTGTTTTGGAAGTTTCTGTTGGACGTTTACCTCTGCACGGACATGTCCTTGAGCTCATATTCTGTCTTTAGTTTGGTAGCTTGCCTTTCCACGTGTATTTAAAATTGTTCGTTAACTTAATTTCCTGTACAGATGGCCTCTTCTTGTTAGATATTAAGTTACTCAGAATTTTCCCATTATTATTATGCTCTGATACTCTCCTACCCCATAAGAAGCAGTTTCTGTGCTTCTTATAGTCATCTCTTGGTATGGATTGCAAAAAGTGAAATTGCTGGTCCAAATGAGAATTTATGAGTTCCAGAGTACACTTCCAAACAGCTTTGCAAGGACAATTTAATCTGTTTTTCTTCTCCCTCTCTCGCTCGCTTTTTTTTTTTTTTTTTTTTTTGTATCCACAAAGTCTTTAATCTTACCTGCCATCTTTCCTAGGTCCTGTTTGTGTGACAAATAATGTAATGAGTAGTCATTTGAGGCTAAGGCAGATGAATAAAGTTAGTGATTACAGCTGTGACTTCCACTGTTGTCCCTGCGGACGTTCTGGTGGTGTCCTGTTAGCAGAGAGAGGCCCCACCTGTCCTGCCTCAGTAAGGCAGACTGAGACCCAAAGGTCCCCCTGAAATGGGCGGGCCACGATTCGATGCTGTTCTGCTGCCGCTGGTCACTCAGCTGGTGGAGTGACGCTTCTCTGTACGCTCAGAGAGCGGCCTCTAGGAAATGCCATGATACCATTCGTTATGTGGGATTAAAATAATATAAGTGCCTATTCAATTAAGCATAATCATGAATCTATTTGATATATACATTTTATGAGTCATTGCATTATGGAAATCAGGATGGCTGTTCCAGCAGCCACATGCCCAGGTTGTATGGGGTTCCCTTGCTGATAGACTGACCTTCTTACTGGAAAGCTGGTGACAGCCCCTGGGAGGGAGGGGGAAGAGGCTTTCTGCACTCAGGATCTTCAGTTTAAAAACCACCCAAGATTCTGTATTTGTGTGTCTGCGTATATATCTATGTATATGTATATACATACAAACATAAAATATATATATTTTAAAGATTTATTTATTTTAGAGAGAGAGTGAGATAGAACTGGGGAAGGGGCCGAGGGAGAGAGTGAATGTCAGACTCCCCGCTGAGCACAGAGCCCTACATAGGGATCCATCCCAGGACTCTGAGATCATGAGCTGAGCCGAAATCGAGTCTGACGCTTCAGCGACTGAGCCACCCAGGCACTCCTGTATGTGTGCCTCCTCTATTTCTGTTTATTTCTATACAACTCCAATGGCATGTCCTTCACCCACTCTGTCATTTGTCCTTTCTATTCCTACCTTGTGTCATACACAAGGCAGTGTCGAGGGGAACCAGGAAAATACTGGTTTATATTTTAAGGCTTTTCTTCAGGGGGTGCCTGGGTGGCTCAGTCCATGAAGTGTCTGCCTTTGGTTCAGGCATGATCTTAGGGTCCTGGGACTGAGTCCAGCATCCAGCTCCCTGCTCAGCGGGGAGTCTGCTTCTGCTTCTGCCCTCCCCTCTGTTCCTGTTCTCTCTCTGGCTCGCTTGCTCTCTCAAATAAATGAAAAAAAAAATCAATGAAAAAAAAAAAAAGCTTTTCTTTGTGTTTGTTAACCGTTTCAAAGTGTCTCCCCAAAAATATCGTTTAAGAACAGCTGCTACCTTGAGCAACAGGGTCATTTATACCCTGGGTTGAGTCAACAAAGGCTTGTATAATTTCTTTGCATTGTAAACGCCCAGAATCAAGTCTATCCAGACAGAATTCCTGAAGGTTCTGGCAGGTTTGATATTGGTGTGATCACAGCTGTTACTATCAGCGTTCCCCTTTCTTGGCTGCCCTGAGGCTCTGATCTGTTAGATTGTTCTTGAACTGAACCTGAGTTTTTTTGAGTTTATGAGAAAAAGAAAAACAGTAATTAATTTAAACTTGAACTTGTATTGGAATTTGTTGAATGTCTTATAAATCATCATCACTTTTCCCCATCTGTATAACTGATTACAAATGTTTGTTTTTGCAAAGGAAAAAAAGATTTATAATAAACAGAATTTAAAAGCTAAAAAGAGTTATCATATTTAATATTCTATGTAATATGGAGTGTGTTTTACAAATAACATAATTTATAAAACTTATGTTTCATATAAATATATAAAACACATTTTCTAAATTAATGTAATATAACTTAAAACATCTATCTTATGTATTGTATTGGATAATGTGTGTTATATATAACTTAGGAATATATGTTTATAATGTTTACATGTAATGCTTACAGACATTTATAATTGCACTAATATTATACTTATATTGTTACATAAGTATATTTTATAATAGTATACGCAAGTTACATTTAATATTTAAGTTATATAAATGATTAAGACAATTTTATTAAAAGTTACATTTAAGATAAATAACAGTTCTGGCTACTACTTGCATCCTGAGTTGATAAGTGCTTGAGATGAAATATTTTATAGTTTCTGTGGGAAAGAGAGGAATCCCCTTGTAATAGCATTTGCTGGGAACTTACTATTTAAAGTGTATAAAATAATGAAATTCACACTCATCTTAATTGGAACATTAATCATTAGCTTAAATTGAAAACAGAACTCAAAGATGTTTATTTTTTAAGCAAGTCAGTTTTCTAAGTTATCAATTCTGATACTGATTTGAATGAAATGAATTTCCCTTGAAGAGTTGTATGTCTTTAGGGTTTCAGTGTATACTAATGATCTCTTCCATGCACAGATTGGAGGAGACTGAATAGAAATGGTTTAATGTGCCTGGAAAAATTGGGAGTTTTTGCTCCGGAGAATGCAAATATGTTTAACTTACCGAAGTGAGCCATTCAAAATGAAAGCGTGTACACTCCATAAACCATGGATGGCATCAGCAATATGAATAATATATGAAATATTATTGTAATTAGGCTCAAAGAAATAGTCTGCTTGCTGTGATTTTCAAAATTTAAATATTAATAGTATATGGGACCATTGTCTATTCCTGCTATAATTTTAGATGTGACTCTTTTTTTTTTTTTTTTTTTTTTTTTTTTAAGAGGGGGAGAGAGAGAGGAAGAGAGAGGAGAGAGGAGGTTGGGAGCAGAGGGAGAGGGAAAGAGAATCTTCAGTAGGCTCCACAGTCAGGACAGAAGCTGACAAGGGGCTCGATCTCACAGTCCTGAGACCATGACTTGAGCTGAAATCAAGTCTGATGTCTAACCAACTGAGCGACCCTGGTGCCCTGTGACTCACATTCTCTTCACTGTAGGAAAAAAGTCTTAGTTCTCAGTACAACCATAAGTTGTTGCACTGTGGGTAATCGATGAGATGTCCATGGTCCCGGGTGCAGTAATCGGCTGTTTTCTGTGATAATCTGCATTTTGCCCAGCACATCTGAATAATAAATTTAATATCTTTTCCCTTTATGCTGAAATCTGATGCGACTCCATAGTCTAATCGGATTTCTAAAAGGGATGAGTTTATTCTTTTAATTTAGTAATATGTGTGTTCTGTGAGGGAACCTTTTAATTGCAGTATACTCAGGCATGTGAAACGGTGATCTCCACGTACGGTACCCGCACTGAAAACATTAACCAGTCCTGGGACTTGCTGGAGATTCTCAGGCCCCACCCCAGAGCAAGGGAATCAGGAGCCCTGGCGGGGCCCAGCAGCCCGTGCGGCTTTCCCAAGCTCTCCAGGTGGTTCTGAGGCCCTGGACGGCTGGAGAACCTTACCCTGGACGGTGGATTGTTTTCGTGCAACAGCCCTGCTTGAAATTGACTTGACTCATCTCGTGCAGTGAGGTTTCCTAATGCTAGGAAATAGGTTGTCCTTGGAGTTTCGGACAAAGACCTGGCATATCAGCTAATTTGGTAGTGTGACCAACCATCCCAGACTTGAGTGGTTTAAAACAGCCCTGTGGTCTCAGTGGGACAGTTCTTCTGCTCTTGGCTGGCTTCCCTTAGGCGTCTGTGACCGGCTGCCGGTCATCTGGGGGCTGGCTGGTTTGGAACGCCTTCAGCTGTGGTGCCTGGTCTGTCCTCTTCACCGTCTTCCTTCCTCCAGTTAGATGCTCTGAGCTCTTTCTTGGAGAGCCTAGAGAAGGGGCAGGAGCAGGACCTCAGAGTCAGCCCAGGACCCCTTCTGCCATTTGCTCTTGACCACCCAGACTCAAGGCCAGCTCTGCTTCCTTCACATCAAAGCCTTCTGAATGTTCTCTGAGGTTGAGAAGTAGGGCACAGTGGGTTATAGAGAACAGAGCTGTTCAAAGGCACTGGTCACGCCTATGAGCAGTGATCGGTGAGAATACCATGCTTGCAAAGGCCAAATAAACCTCAAAAACAGAGAAAAAATTTTTTTAAACAGCTAAGTAAAAACAAGCAAATTTCCTGGATAGCCGATGTGATTTCTAGAATGGACTTTGCTTAATAACAGCCTGCATGCTCTCAGAGTCCACTGGCTTCACACAAGACTGATGACGTCCTCCGGAGGCTGAGAGAGCCATGGATAGTCATGGATAGTCGTGGATAGTTGTGGATAGACGTGGATAGTCGTGGATAGACGTGGATAGTCGTGGATAGATGTGGGGAACGCAGAGTACTCACTCTTGGTCTCCTCCTGCACATTTCAAGAGTGTTTGTGGTAAGGAAAAGAGTAGAAAAAGAGTAGGAGAAAAGAAAAAAAGAAGTATGTGGTGATTAATAGTCTTGGACCAAAATATAATATGGCCCTTTATCATACTTCCAGTAAGTGGGCTGGTTTTGAATAGCTCATGTTACACTTTATTCATGGCAGTAATCAGCTGTTGTGTATATTAGTGTTACATAACCAGAAAGAAGTGTTTGCCTTGCATTTCCAGATCATTTGCTAATACGCAGCTAAAGCAGTGATTAACAAACAATGATCAGATGTATTTAGGACATAATTTCTATGTGCAGAGACACTCATTCTTTTCCTGTATATGTTTATGGAAAATGAGACACATATTCTGTGGTATTTTCTCCTCACTTAGGAGCTTTCTGGCTCACAGCTTCTCCCTGATTGCACCTGCACACATTAAATGACTCTTCTGTCTGGATCGTCCATCTCTAAGATTTGTGTAAGAAAAAATCTGTGCCCACAGGGAGCTGGGTAAGATTCAGTGCGGATAATCCGATTGTCCAATAATTATAGAGCGATCTCAGAAGGCTAGATGTTATGGCAAAGAATGGCCATCTAACGCTTGCCAGTACACAAAGCAGAGCAAATATAGGTCATTTTGGAAAGAGTTAGGCATAGTGATGTGCAGAGAGCCCAACATGAGCTGTTCAGGTCAAAGGAATTAGACCTGATGCCCGAGCTGTGGATTGAGAGCCAGGCCGAGATGACTGGGCTGTGGCTGAAGCCCCACTGCGGGGGGCTGGCCCAGATCGCTTAGAGTGGTGCGTCAGTCAGCCATCACCGCAGTGATGCTGAAGCAAATTTATCCCAAGCTGGGTGGCTTAAATTATGGAGATTGTGTTTTTCACTCAGGCCTGTGGATTGGCTGGCTTTTGGCTCCTGTCAGCTGGTCCCCACTCCAGGCCGCAGGTGCCTTCAGACCTGCCCCACACACATGTACATCTTCATGGATCAGGAGCTTCTTAGCATTTGCTCACGGCGGGTCCTCAGAGCACAGGGACCAAGCTTAATATTTAAGCACTCTTGAAGCCACTGCTACCGTCATGTCTGCTAAAGGTCGATCGGCCAAATGAGTCGTGTGGCCAAGCCCAGCACCACCGGGGCCACAGGTGTCCGCTGCCCACGGGGAACATGGAGCAGAGTCACCATTTGCAGACCCGCAGTCCACACCATTCCAAGCGGGGCAGGAAGAATTGGGGGTAAACGTACATATGTTAATGCAAAATTTATTGCCGTTTCTCATTCTAAATGTTTACCTCAAACTCTTAGCTCATGGTTTGAAGACTGTGAGATTTATGTGTGTGTCTGTGTTCCCCCCCCCCCGCCCAGCATAATTAGCCTCCAAGCAGGTGGTCTTTCTTAGTAGCAGCAATTTTGAAATGGCTACATTTTTTTCTAAGAATAGTATTGGCAACATTCTAGTTGAGATTAGCCTGTGTTCTTGATTTGACCTCAAAATAGGATGGGCTACAGTTACTGTTGCGTTTATTTGGGAATAGATAAATTTGAAACATGGCATGTAGCAGTAACAACTGAAATAACCTAAATGTATTGTCCTTAGCCATTTAAGAGGTAATTGTGTATTTGCAAAAATGGTAGTATAATTCCATTCACCTACTGGGCTAAAATTATATTTAGCACAATTGATAAGCAGGGACCCTTTATATATAGTGCTAAGAAACCTAGAAGCACCTACTTGGCTCTTTTACTATAAAATATAATTTATATATATATATATATATATATATATATATATATATATATATATAGACTATAGAGCTGTAAGAATTTTGTTCTTTTAGCTTAAAAATATAAGTAATTAGCTTTAACAAAATTAAGACCCTTGAGTTAGTCTTTAGATGTTGATACTTATCAGTGTCCCAGAAGCACGATATTAATTAAGTAATAAGGTAATGATTGGCATGTTCCTTAAGAGCACCTTCAAAACGGAAGTATCAAGAAGGGCGATTTAACCAGAGGTTCTCTTGGGGTGGTGGTTTTCCTTTTTGTACATTAAATGTGTTACTCTTGCTCAGATTAAATTTTAATTTTTTTGTTGTGGACATGGCGTCATATCCATGCCTGTGAACTTCTGATAGCACGAGGTAGTCATTCTCATAACGTCCCTCGTGTCTTTCTCCTCAGAAGGGCATGAAGAGGAGGTCCCAGCCAGAAAGGAGATGGGTCGGGGGATGGTCTGGAAAGGCGACAGGCATTTGAAGCGTTGTCTTCTGCATCGCCCCATCTGTGAAAATTAGGTTCCACTGCATTCAGGAGGAGAAACCATCCCAAACAGCAGTTGCTCATATAGGAGGGGCGTTTGTCTTGGTCACACCTCAGAGAAGTCCCGAGTTAGGAGTCCAGGGTTGGAAAGGGGGATCGCGAGGCCCCCGGAGACGTGGCTCCTGACTGCCCACGCGTTCTCGGCCGGCAGCTGCTCTCTGGGCCATGACAGTGCTCCCGGCTGGCGGAAGGTCTTCCTCCTGTGCGGAGGGTCTTACTGGAGATAGGGGCTTAGTATCCAGACGACCACTTGATAGCCAAAGCTGCCCAACATCCCTCAGCCATCGGGGCCTCAAGGAGAGAGCCCCTCCCGCCTGTTAGAACGGCCTCCTCCAAAAGACAAGAGATGACAAGTGTTGGCGAGGATGGGAAGGAACGTTTAGAACCCTTGTACGCTGCTGGCGGAATGCAAGCTGGGGCAGCCGCTGTGGAAAACAGCACAGAGGCCCGTCACAAAATTAAAAATAGAACCACCATATGATCCGGTAACTTCACCTCTGGGTATATAGCCAAAGAAAATGAAAACAAAATGAGGATCTCAGAGAAGATGTCTGTACTCACTACAGCATTAGTCACGGTGGTCAGCATTTGGAGGCAAAGGAAGAGTCCATCTGTGGATGAATGGATAAAGAACACGGGATTATATGTACAAAATGTGTGTGTATTTGTAGACACACAATGGAGTTTTATCAGCCATGAGAAAGGAGGAAATGTTACCCTTTGCAACATGGATAGACCTTGAGGGCATTCTTCTAAGTAAGATAAGTCAGCCAGGAAAGGACAAATACTGCATATCATTTTTATCTAGATCTAAAAAAAATAGTCTTGACTCTTTTTTGTCAAAGAATTTGATTAAAAAAGACAAATTCATAGAAGCAAAGTAGAAGACTGGTTGCCAGGGTCTGGGAGGTGGTGAGGACATAGGGAGAAGTTGACTGAAGAGGACAAACTTTGGGAGGCCTGAGTGGCTCATTCGGTTAAACCTCTGATTTTGGCTCAGGTCATGATCCCAGGGTCCTGAGATCAAGTCCCACATGGGGCTCCCTCCTCAGTGGGGAGTCTGTTTCTGCCTCTGCTGGCTGTTCCCTGCTTGTGCTCGCTTGCTCTCTCTCTCTCTTCTCTCTGACAAGTAAATAAATAAAATCTTAAAAAAAAAAAAAAAGTACAGGGGCACCCAGGTGGCTCAGTGGGTTAAAGCCTCTGCCTTTAGCTCAGGTCATGATCCCAGGGTCCTGGGATCGAGTTCCGCACTGGGCTCTCTGCTCAGTGGGGAGCCTGCTTCCTTCTCTCTGCCTACTTGTGATCTCTGTCTGTGAAATAAATAAAATCTTTAAAAAAAAAAAAAGTACAAACTTTCAGCTATAAGATGCACACGATCAAGTATCTCATGTAGAACATGGTGACTGTAGGTGGTAACAGTATGGCATACCCGAGATTTCCTGAGAGAGTAGAATTTAAATTTTCTCATTAAAAATAAAGATAAGCAGCTGAAGTGTTAGGTATGTTATGAACTAGTTGGGGGAGCCCTTGTGTCGTGTGTATGTATATCAGATTGTCACAATAGACACTTTCAGTATCTTCTATTTAATATATCAGTTAGACCTTAACAAGCCTGTAGAACAAAACCACAACGAGGACTCTTACTGGGGGAAACCATACATTCCCACGCGCCTCTCACTGGCTGAATGACCGCATCCATCTAAAACGGAAGTGGATAATGGAGTCCTTTGGCTGGTTTAGCAAAGAAGTGTGGGCTTTCATTACCCCTACTGGGGGCAGCTGGCAAAAGCTGTGTGTTCAGTTTGTCCTCAGAGGACTTTCTGAGAATGTTGTTACGGTCCTGCACTCTGATACACCAAATAGCAACCTTTTAATTGTATTCACTGTAGCATAATAACTCAGTGTAATATTTTGCCTTTCTGTAGCTTTTTTTATTTTTAATCTTATAAGATGCCTTGAAGCATGATTGTGTTTCCACATATGTGCCTTTGGCACCTCTTAAGGTAAGATAGAGCTTCCAAACTAATCAAATCTTGTTTTTAAAAAGAGCTAGGGATTAAGTTTGAGGGATCCCTTAGTGTGTAGCTCTGTATGGGAAAATATAACTGGGGTTTCTGAAAAATTCCCTTGCCCTTTTGGACTGGGGATTGGTGAGCTAAATCTTTAAGGTTCTCTGTGTTGTGAATTTTTTTAAGTAATGGATGCTGGTTATGCTTTCCAGAAGCAACTCAAAAAAATGTTTCCAGTGTTGTGTTTAAATTCACATTGGAAACATTATTGGGTTGCTAATGAAAAATGATTTCTATTAAGGTCTC
The DNA here is from genome assembly GCF_022355385.1 of Mustela nigripes. NCBI lineage: Eukaryota > Metazoa > Chordata > Mammalia > Carnivora > Mustelidae > Mustela > Mustela nigripes. Next base: position 5,378,077 of record NC_081568.1, read on the forward strand.
CTGTTTTAGCACCTATGATACGAAGGCACATTCAACATCCATAATTGCCACATCGTCAAGATCTCCCAGAGAAGGAAAGGCAGTGACAGGCGAGGTCACTGGCTTATGTAAGATCTGGACCGCAGATGGGAAGTAAGGATGGGTAGTTGGGTGAAGATCCTCTTGGTCAATTATGGCTTCCACGCATCTGATGGTGGTTTGCTGCTCTTCACGGTTTCTCTTGTAAATAGAGTGCGTCGCCTACTAGACAGAGCAGCGTGGGACTGTGCATAAGACACCGCCTGCGTGTTCGATTAAGGGTAATGTGTTTTAATTACCAGCAGCCTAAGAACCAAACAGTGCATCTTAGTGCATCTAACGTTATTATTTTCAAGTAGCAGTTGAGTAACACTTGGAAGAGAGTCATGAATCTCTCGGGCTAATTAATGGAAATGTTTAAAAAGTACTGGCAGATGAAAGTAACAAACATGTCATCCCCAAATTGTGTTTTCCAGCTACTGATTGATAATACTAGATCAGTCGCCAAGTTTTAATTTCTCGATTAAATGGCATGGCCCGTATTGCAGTTTTAGTCACATTTACTGAAGTTAATAACGAATGTATCCAATGTTTCAGATCTCTCATAGGAAATATTTTCCCTCAATATTAAAAATAATACAGATGGTCAAACATAGCTACAAAAAACCCCCCAAATTATTGGACATTCTATTTTAATGACAGCTTATGACTCTGATAATAACTGGTGGAAGTTCTTCCCAAGAATACCTAAAAAATTTTGACTTGCCTTTTGCATCATCAACTTGGTGAAGTTGGTGAATATAATTCCGTGTGTTTTAAATATTTGCTTTGCTCTCATTTCAGTTTTTAGAATCAGGCAGGTGACTGTGGTATAAATGGCCATTGTCTGTGAAGCGGCATTCTCTATTTGAATTCCATGTATGGGGTGGATTAGAAAAGAACTTTATTTACTTTTTTTTTTTAAGATTTTATTTATTGGACAGAGAGGGAACACAAGCAGGGGGAGTGGGAGAGAGAGAAGCAGGCTCTCTGCTGAGTGGAGAACCTGATGCGGGGCTTGAACCCAGGACCCTGGGATCACAACCGGAGCCAGGGTCAGACTTTTAAGAGGCAGACTTTTAACTATTGAGCCACCCAGGCACCCCGAGGTAAGAACTTTCAGTGCATGTTTCTGTACCTGCTGCCCGGCTCCTGGCGGCGTGGAACCAGCTGAGGGGGGCTGCAGCCGTCCAGGGTCCAGGGGTTGGGGGGACGGGGCAGTTGGTGACCTGCACAGCAGTGGGCAGTAGGTCTGGGGGGGGGGTTTGCCCAGGTTTGTCAGAGGGCAGTGTGTAACCCCGGGCTTTGTGATAGTCATACAGGGTTGGGATGCCCATGAAATTGCAGTCACAGCTCAGTTTTCTTTTGAGTTGGCTGGTGTTTACCTTAGAGTCAGTAAAAGCAGTATGTTTTAATAAAAAAAAAAAATTATCCAAATAAACATGCTTCTATAATTTGTCTTTGCCACCCCACACTTCTGTTGATGCCTACTGCATGCCACTGTTTTGGTTTTTCCCTATCTTCTGGACTATCAAAATCTTTTAAAATCTGGATGCTGTCCTCACATCCTCACTAACACTACTCTGTGTGCCATGGTCCCAGGAAGTGTTTATTACCATGTCTCTTATCCCGCCCCCATTTTACAGTTGGGGGGACCGAGGCCCAAAGAAAGGTTGCATAACCTTCCCGGTATCCACTGCTCTTTATTGATGGGTCCCAAATATAGAGCCAGAGCTACTTCTGAGCCCAGTTCCGGAGCGCTGGCATTTCAGCATGAAGCTGTGCCATCGCACTCTATCCATCACGTGGATGGCCGGGAGCTGGGAGCCTGGCACAGAGCAAATGGGCGCTGCCCACAAAGGGAGTGAGCCAAGCATGTAACTCTCTCTATTTTAGCATGGTAGGTAGAGGAAAATTCTTTACGCCTCTCTCCCCCTCGCCCGCCCCCAAACCTATGGGGATTCAAAGGTGGAAGCGACCGTATTGGGTTGAAGGATTACGGCTATTCCATGGAGACTGTGCGTTCAAAGGCAGGACAGGGTTACCAGGAGGAAGGACTCACGGAGGGAGTGACAGCAAGAACTAAGCCACAGAGGAACATGGAATGGGGCGGGGGGCCCTTCAGTCTGCATTTAGGCTGCTCTACTCTAGTGCGTCTTAGAGGAAGTGGAGAAAGACCTGTATTTTATTCAGAAGACACAGAGAAGCCACGGGAAATTTTAAGTAGAGAAATGATATGTTTGGGTGGTTTTTTAGGAAATTCTACAAAGTCTCCCTTCACTGTGTTTTAGTTTTATACCTGGTACTGATTACTTCCTGACAATGTCCTCCGTATTTTGTGGTTGCTGTCTGCCTCCCCCCGTGCAAGGCAAGCTCTTAGGGTCCCTTGGTTGGGTTACAAAGGCTTGCTTTCCTCTGCAGCGGTAGGAGACGGGGACAGAGAGGGCCAGCTCCCTTGGGCAGGGACACTGATCGGAGGGCCTCTGAGGTGCTCTTCGTCATGCCTAAATGTGTCGTCAGAGAAGCTGCCGACCTTACACTGGATGTAAGTGGGTCCCAGCAGCCGTAATGGCCAAGTGACCAGCGTAGGTGGTGTGAACAGGATAGTGCCGGATGTAAGAGCTTGAAGGCGTATCGAGTCGACAGGACTGACTACATCTAGGATCCTGGGTATCCCTTCGGATGTCAAAGAAGTAGCCCCAGGTTTGCAACCTTTTCCCGCAGAGCCCCTTCCTGGTACAGGTTTCCCCTTCCGTGTCTTTCCTGTCGCCAGTGGCACAGGTCGGGCACCTTGGGGTCCTGCTCGCTGGGTCTTTTTCTCTCACAGTCCCACGGACAGGCTGCCGCCCTTGGACCACTGGCTTCCTTTCTCCTGTCCCCAGACGCCTCCCCTTGGCCATTCGCTAAGTGTGTGCTGCCTCAGGACCAGCTACTGGGACAGGCACAGCCGAAAGGGCACACATTATGACTGGGACAGAGTCCATGCGAATGCAGACACTTGGGGTTTTCCGATGGAAGCTACCTCGATCCCCTTATTAGCACGTTTTTCTTTTCTATTGAGGTGTAACTCACATGCTGCCAAGGTCAGGAGGTGGCTCAATGGCTTCGTGTGACGGCATGCGCGTGCAGGCGTGGATCCTGACCTAGAGACGCGTGCTGGTTCCGAATGATTGTAGGGACCGTTCTCTTCCTCTTGGCTTGGGATGGGCGGGAGGGGCCTGGCTGCCCTCTGGCTGGCCCACTGGAGTGTCCGTGGAGAGAGAGGCCCCCCACCCCAGAAAGGGCTTCCAGCTCCTGCTTGTCGGAGGGACACCGGGTTCCGGCTGAGGAGGTCCTGGGCACCTGGGCAGTCCTCACTGCAAAAGTCTCTGCACCGAAACAACTGCATTCTAGCCCTGGATCTGCCCCCAGTAGATGAGTTTCTGCCTTTGAAAAATAATTTTTTCTGCCTCTGTGAGCTAAGAAGCCTGGTTATGTATAATGAATAGGAATAGAACATTTTACAATGAAATTCTTTATTATTAGTGGTATGGGACGGATGTGTAGCTGCCAGTGCTTTGAATGCTCATTTTAGCCCGACTTTATTTTATTTTTTTCTGGGTAAAATCATCAAGCTATGCCTTTACGTTTTTTCTTCAGAGGTGACTCCATGTGGTGTCCTATGTGAGATCATTTTCTTTCTCTCAGGACAGTCTTGGTCTTGTTAGTACAGAGCGACTCATCGTTACGGAGCATTTCCTGCAGCCCAGAGCATTCTAAAACCTCACGCCCGTGACCTCCCTCAGCTCAGCAGCTCTAACGAGACAGCTTGTGTCGGCGCTCTCTCTTTACAGCTGAACCTGGGTCATGGGGTGGTCACGGCTCGCCAAGGTCACACGGCCTTGTGGCAGAGCCCGTATTAGAGCCGGCCTAGAGGTACCAGAGCTGGGCCCTCACCACTGTCCCACCACCTCTCCTCGCACAAGGAAGTCACCAGCAATGGGGACATTTGCACACTGGCTGCAAGAACCCAGCCTTTAAGGGGGCCGATGAATTCAGCCTGAACAGCTCAAGTGTCTCTCGAGTCCTGTTTCCTTGGCAGAGATGTACGTGGTCGCGTCCGCATCCTTCGGAGTTGAATCAGGGCCAGCTGTGTTTGAGGAATGGAAAGTCATAATGATGGGTGGTACCTGTGGGGGTCCCTGCTGTGGGCCCATCCCATTCCGGTGAAGCATCTTCCTTCCATGACTCCCCGCGGGCACCCTGTGGGGCAGGGACTGGTGTGGAGGTGAGGACCCTCGGGCACAGGGAGCTGAGGGAAGTCACTCAAAGGCCCGCTAGTTCGCAGGGACACCAGGCTGCTAACTGGAGAGTGACTTTGGACTTACGCTCTCAACTACTGGGCCGTATTGTCTCATAAGACAAAACAAGACAACGTGCTTTCCAGGGAGCAGAACGCTTGGATGCAGGTAACCCCTGAACTGTCAGCCAGATTTTATTAGAGCTTAGACCCCTCGCAGTCACCGTTTCCCTGTGTCACAGAATGTTCAGGGAACTTTGGTCATCACACCTGCCAGGGATGGCCATGGAGAAGCACCCTCACGCCGTCGATGGGGGCCGTTTTGGAAGGGAAGGTCCCACTAACCCATCTGCAGAGGCCTGGCTGTGCGTTGATCGGGGTTTGACAACTCAGATCTCTGCCCTCAGGAAAGAATTCTGTGATTCAGCAGTGTTTCTGGATAAACAAATTCCGTTTCCATTGGGGAAGAAAGAAATCATTGATGGGCTCTTTCTAACAAAAATATGTTGACTTTCTGCAAGAGCGTTCCATCATTCCATCCCATTACATTAAAAACTCCTTGAGACAACCATCTTATTCATCTTTCTTCAGCCGCTCGGAGAGCATATGATTGAATAAATCATGACTCTCTGGATGGCTCTTTACTGATGTTTGCTTCAGCATCTGAAAGCGGCTTTTCTAAAAGTTTTTCTCAATATTACAGTGGTGAAATGACAGTGCTAATTACTAATAGAGAAGCTGTGCATTAGCAAAAATATTGCTTCTTTTTGAGAGTAATATTTTAAAATATTTTTGAGAGTAATACTACTGCTTGTAAACCACAGTTCCAAAACATGAACAGTTGGGTGAACTTCCCATTTTCTTGCAATATTATGGAAATATCCGTGAGCGATCTGGGGGTGGTGGTGAGGACCGTGAGGGTCACGATGGAAATGCCATCTCAGTTTGGTCATAAATAGGCCTGAACCTACATACAAACAAATCAGCCAACAGGCTTCTGAAGAGGGTGCTAGAGAAAGACCAGCTTCTGAAGGAGTAGGAAGACAGCAGCGTTGGAAGGGGGACTGGACAGGACGCGAGAGACTGATAGGAAATGGTGTATGAGGATCTTCATGAGTAAGTCCTGGTGGGGCTCTGTCTGAGGACGGGACACCATGGACAGAGCGTCCCTTGCTGGGTCAGAGCACACCTAGCGGGGAGACGCTCTGTAGGAGAAGGAAAGCATCCTTAAATAATTTTGCCAGATTTCACACCAATTTGACTACCAAATGGTAGATCAAATATATTCATTCTTATGGCCTTTGCAAGTATGATTTTGCAATTGCTTTTCAGATTGGATGCAGTGCTATTTTTCCGCTTTCCTGTTATAAAATTTGCCTCTTTTGGAAAACACCAATAACAAAAGATTGTTAATTGAAAAAGGAAGGAGTTCATAGGATAGTAAGTGGAAAGCTGCGGGTCTGAATTTATATCTGGTTGCTGAACTAAAAACCTCCTATTTATCTGTGAATCTGGACGTTAGCATAAAAATCAAGGACCTAGAAGCCATGAATTCAGAGTCTGTTGCAGAAACTCAATTACTTTGTGACTTGAGGCCAGCCATTTAAACTTCTCATGCCTTAAACAAATTCATTTGAAACCAAATGCTAAACTGACTGCTTAAATAAATAACACCTTTCAAAGAATGTCTGGATATTTCATGTCCAGGAAAGGGTACGTAAATCTTAAACAGCCTTGTAATTCAGCGCAGGGCTGAGTCAGCCCACAGTATTTGAATATGTCGTGTTGTCCCTTCCAGGGAAAGGCAGCAAGGGAGGCGGACGTCCCTTCTTCTTGGCTTCCCCTATACAAGTAAGAAATGACCCGAATGGTCATTTTCATGACTTCTTTTGCATTATCTGGGAATTTTGTAGCATTAATTTATATCTTGATTATTTCAAGAGTAATGTATGCTTTGTTTTAAAAAGATTTTATTTATTTAAGAGAGAGAGAGAGGGCATGTGTGAGTGGGCTGCGGGAGGAGGGGCAGAGGGAGAGAGGGAATCTCAGGGCAGCTCCGCACAGGGCCCCATCCCACAATCCTGAAGATTATGACCTGAGCTGAAGCCAAGAGTCAGGCCCCCCACTGAGCAAGCCACCCGGGAGCCCCGTAATGTATTCTTTTTGAAGAAAAATTAGAAGCCCACCAGAAGGCAGAGATTTAAAAAAAAGGACCAAGGAGCCAACCATCCATTCATAACTGCTATTAACTTTTGAGACCCAGATTCTGTGCTTCTGCTGTACAATAAATTTGTGTTCTTGCCCATTTATTACACATATACAAAAATGTGATCATAAACTTCTTCTGATCTTCGTTCTGTTTGTAATAGTGAGCCTCTCAAGGATATCCCAACAGCGATGGCCGCACACTGTACCATCCCACGTGCCGTATCTTCCGTCTTCCCTTCCTCTAAGCGCTATTCCTATTTTTTTTTAAAGATTTTATTTATTTATTTGACAGAGGTCACAAGTAGGCAGAGAGGCAGGCAGAGAGAGAGAGAGAGAGGAGGAAGCAGGCTCCCTGCCGAGTAGAGAGCCTGATGCGGGGCTTGATTCTAGGACCCTGGGACCATGACCCGAGCCGAAGGCAGAGTCCCACTGAGCCACCCAGGCGCCCCATATTTTTTATTTCATATTTAAAATATTTCATATTTTAAGCTTTGACTTTCATTTCATTTTCCCTATTATGACTTTTGACAATTCAAATCCTTAATTATTATTCTATTTATATATGTTTCTTTTCCTGTTCATTTCAGTTTATTCTTCCTGAATCACTTGAGGAATATTTTTTCCTAAATTCCTTCATAAGTCTTAATGACACTCTATAACATCTACCCATTAATTTGGGAATAACAACAGGTTCACAGTAATTAGTTGCATAAGAACACGATGTGGATTTTTTTGTTTTGTTTTGTTTTGTTTTTTATTTTTTGAATAGACTCCACACCCAGCTCTGAGCCAATGTAGGACTTGAACTCACAACCATGAGATCAAGAGTCAGATGCTGCACCAGCTCAGCCACCCAGGCCTTCCCATAATGTGGCTTTTTATTAATTTTTAAGTTCATTTTTATTCTGACCCTTGATAAGGCTTCACAGTATTCTACCAATACTTCCTGAATATTTGCATTCTGTGTATTTCCAGATACATCTTAGCCTTAAAATTTGCATGAGGAAGTTTTACTCGAGTTTTCTTTATCATTATATACAGACACACACACAGGCTTGTGTGTGTGTGTGTGTGTGTGTGTGTGCGCGTGTGTGTGCGCGCGCGTGCGCGTGTGTTTGTGATTGGCCAATTTAATGCTACTGACTTTAATACTTGTTCAATAGCTTTGTTGGTCTTTTATAAACAGAGATAATTCTTCATCTACCTTCTGATAGTTGTATCTCATAATTTTGTCACCTCGCAGTTTGGCTGGACCTCGGAGAACCATATAAATAACACAACAGCTTGTGGTGACGGTAATACATGCGCCTCTCGAATTTCACTGAATGTCACGAGGACGTGTGGTGAGCGCAGTTCAGTGTGCGGATCCTTTGGTGCATTATTTTCTCCCTGAGGGCTCACTTCTGGTTTCTGCCTCTCAGTCTCTTACTTTCTAGTTTGTGTTTTGCTGCTTTTTAACATTTTTATCCGCAGTTTCATAGACTGTGTATTTTCATGAATGGTCCCGAAAGGACAAAGCAGATATAGTCTATTGTGTTTACGTGATAATATGGCCCCTTCCTTTCTTCCTTCCTTCTTTTACTAAGTGGCCATCTCAGCTTTACTGTAGCCGTGTTCTCAAGGAGGAGGTGATTCTCTGCGAGGGGCCCCGCAGTTGTTAGCTGTGTTTCGGTGTCCATTGTGTAGAGCAGCTTTGTCTCACATTTCACGGCAACTACCTTTAATACCCATAGTCTAAAGGCCCTGGTGGGTCAGTTTGCTAATTAAAGTTACTCTCTTAGTTACACCTTTAACGTTGTGTTTGGAATGAGTTAGGCCCATTGACTTGTTGCGTTACCAAGAACCAAAAGTAATTTGAGGATATAAATGGATTTAGTCCTTAGACATTTGCCGTTTATGCTCATGGTAACAAACGTGCTGTGGGGGCGCCTGGCTGGCTCAGTCGTTGGAGTGTGCGACTCTTGATCTTGGGGTCATGAGTTGGAGCCCCACGTTGAGGGTATTAAATTTTTTTAAAAAGGTGTCTGTGTGTGTGTGTGTGTGTGTGTGAGAGAGAGAGAGAGAGAGAGAGAAAAGAAAGGGAGGGAATATGGCATTTTTTCAACAGTAGGTTTTCTATTTGTCAGTGTCCCATTTCTCGCTCATTATCTTCTGGATAATTTTTATAAGTTGCATGATTATTTTCTATATTTCTATAGCTTCTATGTCTTTGTTAATGACTTCTCTTTTAGTGCTTTTATGGCCAGAGAACACACTTTACATATTTTATATAATTTAGATTCATTTAAGTTTATGAGGTATGTCTTAAAGAACATGTTCTGTTTTGATGGACACTCCACAAGTTATTGAAATAATGTATATTCCACCTTTGCTAAATAGAATGCCTTATAAAAAATTAGAATACATTGATTGGGTTTTTTTCGGTCTTTTCCTCATTACTGATTTCTCTCTACTTATACGAATTATTAAGAGGGAAGTGTTAAGAGTTTTTACCTACCTAGTTTGGGTTCATCTACTTTGATAAAGGTAAATATATTTTGGCTTTACGTATTTTGATGCTGTGTTGCTAGGTACATGCATATTACAGTTTCTTATGCCTTCATTATGAATTGATCCATTATCATTACGTGATGTCCTTCTCTGTTCTTGGTGATGTTCCTTATTGTGAAGTAGACGTTGTCTGGTAAAATGCAGCTACTCTAGATTTTTCCCCTTAGGGTTCATGTTGTACTTCTGCTTCCATTTTCCTCATTTTGTCTCTGTCTTTGTATTTAAGTTGGGTTTCCTGTAGACAGAGGATGTTGGCTGTTGTTTTTTAATCCAGCAGGACTATCTGTCTGTTAATTGATATGTTTATTTACCTTTTATGTAATTATCGATAAAGTTAAAGACTTTAATCTTACAAGCTGCTTACTATTTGCTCCATCTGTTCTTTTGTTATTAAAATCTTTATCTGCCTGCTTTTGTGATTGAATATTATTTTATTCTGTTTTTATATCCTTCTTCTTTATATCTTATAAATTTTTACTGGATGTCCTTACTTACATTTTACCTTTAAGTAACATTATACCACGTCACAAGTATTATGGTGCCTATAAGAGTATATTCCTAAACTCCCTCCCATTTCTTGTGCTAGTTTTCATTTATTTTTAGCTACAAATTCAGTTTTTTGCTACTATTTTTCCTTGATATTATATTTTAGAATGATTCTTTTAACAAAGGAAAAATGCAGGGTTTTTTTTTAACATTTACTTTTATTTTAATAATTTCTGGAGATTTTCCTTTCTTTGTGTGGATCCAGGTTTCTGTACTGTAGGTAATGAACCTTCTAATTTTAATTTGTTTGAAAAAAAAGTCCTTATTTTTTTCTTCACTTTTAGAAATATCTTCTCTGAGTATAGATTCTGGTGTGACACTTTTCTTTCAACATTCTAAAATGTCAATCCGTTGTTTTCTTTTTTTATTTTATTTATTTATTTGACAGACAGAGATCACAGTATGCAGAGAGGCAGGCAGAGAGAGAGAGGAGGAGCCTGCCACCCAGGCACCCCAATCCATTGTTTTCTATCTTAAGTAGTTTCTAAGGAAAAGTTGGCTGTAATTCCTTTTTTTGTTCTTTCCTTTGTAATATTTTTTCACTTTCCCTGGAGAGCTTCAAGATTTTTTCTTTGTTTTTGGATTTCAGCAGTTTGAAAATAGTATGTCAAGATTTTTTTGTTTTGTTTTGCATTTGTCCTGAGGTCTGTGGATCTCTGGTTTGATGTGTTTCACTAGTTGTGGAGAAATTTGCTGCCATAGTTTCTTATGTTGCATTCTCTCTTCTCCTTTGGGATTCTTACCACATACATGTTAGTGGCTGTCTGCTCTTCCTTCACAGCCTGCGATGCACAGTTCTGTTCTGTCCCCTCTTTCTGCTTGTATTCATGTCTAGTTAATTTCTGTCAACCTCTCATCAGTTTCATACCTACCGAAGCTGTTTTGAGTCCACTGAAGACTTCTTTATCTACTGAAGACTTCCTTTATCTCTGTCTTCATATTTTTATTTCTAGGATTCCCATTTTACTCCTCCTTATGACAGCTCCCACACTGCTGAAATCCTGTCTATGTTCATGTGCATTGCCTACCCTCTATGGTATTTAATACATTAATTGTAGGTATTTTACGTTCCTTTTCTGGATCATGTATATATTTGGATTTTTGGCTTGCTTTGTCTCTTTTTGATGCATTTTCCTTTGGATTTTTGTGTGTCCCATCATTTTTGACCAAATGTTAGACTTCCCAAGTAGGACAATAGATATGGAGATAGTTAGAACTTATGTCTGGAAATGGGGTATGCCACTAATATGGGCAGTCGACTTGTTCTTGTCAGGAGTTGTGCTGGGTTTGGGTTTTGTCTTGTGACTTCATTGCACCACTGGTTTTTAAGTCTTTACCTTGTCCTTAGTCTGTGTTCTGATTGGCAGAGAGCTTTTTCCAGTGTTTTTGCTCTACCCTCAGCTTTAGGCCTTTCCCATGCTCCCAGTACCCCAGGGAGACTTCTCTTCTCATTCTTATGTACTCTGCTTTTCACTCTTACTTATTCTCTTTTCTCTTTTCACTTCTCTTTTCACTCTTACTTATTACTCGGTGCTTGCAAACCTGGTAATGGGATCCGAGGAGAGGAGTCCTCTGCTGTACTGGACCTGCCTCAGGAGTAGGCAGGCTCTGTGTGCATGGTCCTGCACGGCACTAGCATTAGCAGAGTTCTTGTGATCTGGACCCAGAATGCTTTCCTGCCTCTCCCACGCCCACCAAAGAATCTTTAAAGAAGTATTCTGGGGGCGACAAGGAATGCTGCCTTATCTCAGTGGCTTGAGGCTTCTGCATCGTAGAGGAAAAGGTCAGACTTAGCTGTCTCCATGGTTCTCACAACCCAGTAACAAGGCAGACGATACATAGAAGAAAACAAAGAAATAGTGGAATGAAGGAGAACATTGACAGTGCTTGCTGTGAATAATATTAGCAGGTGCTATGGTGGGGGTCCTGGAGCACTATTAGACATGGAGGACCAGGACCTCCTTGAAGGGATGAAAAGGGAGCTGAAACCCAAAGGCTGAAAAGGAGCCAGACACATTAAGAGTTTGGTTGTGGCAGTTTGGGGCAGGAGTTTGGGAGAAAACATCCCAGGTAGAGAACATATCAAAGAACCCGGGAATCGGGACTAGGAGTCTGGACAGGGAGGCCTGCTGAGCCAGGCAGGAGGCACAAGCAGGACAGACCCTGCAGGTCGCCACCGGAAGAAGCTGACTGTCCTCTCAGTGCACTGGGAAGTGGCTGGTTTGTTGTAAAAGTAGACTGTGCCAACCACAGTCCCCACGGGACAGTGTGACACACTCACACGGGCTGACTGAGAAGCCATTAAGGAAGGTGGTATTTGCCAGTTTAGGCAAGAGAAACCAACTGTGGTGGTAAAACACCGAGGGCGGACATGACCAGGAACTGTTACCACCTGAGCCTGAAATGGGAAGGTGGGCCCAGCAGCCCCAGACCCAGGTCACATGTGTTCCGGGAGAGTCTCCTAGGGAGCGCTGGCTTTTACTGGAGGGGGCTGTCCTGTGCTGACCTGGCAGGGTGAGCTCTCCCACCTCCTGTCTGTGCTTCCATGTGGTCAACATGACAAGAAGCCAAAATAGACCCAGTTCCCCAGACACCAGCCTTTTGGACACATGGGAAAATAGGGAAGGACAGAGCATGGTTGTGGAGAGAGATCAGGTGTGCTGCGCTGAGAGGGATAGGGATGGAATTACCTTTTCCAGAGGTCACATCACTGGTGGCAGGAAGGCGCAGATGCGACGTTGAGGGATGAGCGCGGTGAGGTCCCTCCCAGCACATGGAGGAGAGATGTGGGTCTGTGGGTAGTGGTGGCAGAAAAGGCCAGTGGAGCTGAGCTGTGTGTTTAGGGTGGAGTGAGCCGCTCCCGCAGGGTGAGGCTGGTCCAGAGCATCCTGCAGGCTTATGTAACAGGGTGGAAGCCAGCACTTTCCTGAAGTGGGGAAGACTGTGGTGGGACCAGGTGTGTGGTAAAACCTTAGCATCCTGGAGATCTTGGGTCTGAGGAAGTGTTGAGACAACAACAGACAGTAGTGTTAGTTGACATCCTACATCTTCTGATAGATACATTCTTCTAATATTAAGCCTTCTGATAGGTAGATAACGTGTCTCATGAGAACCTATCTTTGAAGTTCATTGTATTCACTCTTCACAACCCAGTGGTAACACCAGAGAGGAGCAAGCATGAAGGGAATAGAAGATGCTTGCCGATTGTACATGTGATGAAGGATGGATCCTGGATTATACAAGGACTCGTGGACCTCAGTGGCCAAAACCCAGAAACAATCCCATTTAAAGAAGATGGGTCGGGAAACTGAATAGACATTCTGCAGAGAAGACATATAGAGGGCCAAAACAGACACAGGGAAAGATGCTCAGGATCACCCATTATTAGGCAAATGCAAATAAAAATCTGGAGAGTATAATGCTAAGTGAAATAAGAGAAAGACAAATACCATATGATTTCACTTATGTGTAGAATCCAAGCAACAACAACAACAAAAGAGCAAACAAACAAAAAATAGTAAAAGACCCATAAGTACAGAGAACAAACTGATGGTTGCCATAGGGGGGAGACGGGTAAGATGGGCAAACAGGAGTGGGTGATACAGGCTTCTGGTCATGGACTGAATCGGTCACAGCATTAAAAGGCATAACATAGGGAAGACAGTCAGTAGCATAGCAATAGCATTGTACGGTGACAGATGGTAGCCACTCTTGTGGTGAGCACAGCATACAGACTTGGCACAACTAGACTGTATGCCTGAAACTAATGTAACACTGTGTGACAACTATACGTCATTAAAACACACACACACACACACACACACACACAATGACATATCATCTCATGCCTGTTAGAAAGGCTCTCATCAAAAAGGTAAGAAATAACCAGTGTTGGGGAGGATGTGGAGAAACGGAGCCCTTGTGCCCTGTTGGTGGGAATGTGAACTGATGCAGCCACTGTGGACAATGGTAGGGAGTTTCCTTAGAAATTAGAAATGGAAATACCATCTGATCTGGAAGTACGACTTCTGGGCCTATATCCAAAGGAAATCACAATCTTCCCCACCCCATTTATTTATTTATTTAAATTTTATTTTATTTTTTCAGTGTTCCAAGATTCATTGTTTATGCACCACACCCAGTGCTCCATGCAATCCGTGCCCTCCCTAATACCCACCACCAGGCTCACCCATATCCCACCCCCTCCCTTCTAAAACCCTCAGTTTGTTTCTCAGAGTCCACAGTCTCTCATGGTTCATCTCCCCCTCTGATATCCCCCTGCTCACTTTTCCTTTCCTTCTCCGAATGTCCTCCATGTTATTCCTTATGCTCCACAAGTAAGTGAAACCATATGATAATTGACTCTCTCTGCTTGACTTATTTCACGCAGCATAATCTCCAGTCTCATCTATGCTGATACAAAAGTTGAGTGTTCATCCTTTCTGATGGAGGCATAATACTCCATAGTATATATGGACCACATCTTCTTTATCCTTTTGTCAGTGAAGGGCATCTTGGCTCTTTCCACAGTTTGGCAACCGTGGCCATTGCTTCTATGAACACTGGGGTACAGATGGCCCTTCTTTTCACCACATCTGTATCTTTGGGGTAAGTATCTAGTAGTGTAATTGCAGAGTCATAGGGAAGCTCTACTTTTCATTTCTTAAGCAATCTCTACACTGCTTTCCAAAGTGGCTGTACCAACTTACATTCCCACCAACAGTGTAAGAGGATTCCCCTTTCTCCACATCCTCGCCAATACTTGCTGTTTCCTGTCCTGTTAATTTTTGGCCATTGTAACTGGTGTAAGGTAGTATCTCAATGTGGTTTTGATTTGAATTTCTCTGTTGGCTAATGATGATGAACATTTTTTCATGTGTCTGTTAGCCATTAGTATGTCTTCATTGGAGGAGTGTCTGTCTGTTCCCTGTCTTCTGCCCATTTTTTGACATGATTGTCTGTTTTTTGAATGTTATGTTTGAGGAGTTCTTTATAGATCTTAGCTATCACAATCTTGAAGAGATATCTGCACTCCTGTGTTCATTGCAGCATTATTCACAGTAGTCATGATATGGCAACAACCTAAATGTCCCTCTGTGGATAGGTGGATAAAGATAAAATGGAATTTAATTCAGCCAGGAGAAAGAGGAAGTCCTGTCATTTGTGACACCATGGATGGACCTTGAGGGCATTGTGAAAGTGACATAAGTCATACACAGGAAGCCAAATACCATAGGATCTCACACGTGGAAGCTTAAAAAAACCAACTCTTAGACACAGAGCCTAGATTGGCAGCTGCTGTGGGTGGGGGTGGGGAAAATGGGGAGATGTTGGTCAAAGCGTCCCAACTTCTAGCGATAAGGTGAGTAAATTGTGAAGAGCTAATGGACACATGGTGATTATAGTTAATAGTCCTGTATATTCAAAGGTTGGTAAAAGAACGGATCTTATTCTGCATTTTGTCTATTGTAAATGATGCTGCCATAAACATAAGGATCACATGCCTTAAAGGAGAAAAAAGAGTGGATCTTAAATGCTCTCAGCATGGAAGAGACATGATAGGTATGAGAGGTGAGAGGGGGCAGCTGGCACCACTGGGGCCGTCATTCTGTGGCATCATTCTGCGGCCACATCCACACATGCCTTAAAGGCACACGCCGGTGTATGTCAAGTGTCTCAACAAAGCTGGAAAAGAAGAACCACCACAGCTTACACAGCTTATACTGATCACTACGAGACCAGGAAAGTTAAAAAATACTTTCTGAAAACCATAAAACTTTAGCTCTGCAGATCATTTCTCCAGATGCGATTTCTCTGGCAAAGCTCATGGTAGATTTAACATCACGTCTCGCTTTCCGGCATTTCTCCCACATCCTTCTATGTTTCCTCGAGAAAGACGATGGGTCATAAAAGCTGTGGGACCTGTTCACAGTGAAGGCTGTGTTTCTCTCAAAGAAGTCCCGGTGAAAAGAGACAGCTGAGTCAGGAGGCAGTGGATATTGAATTATTTTTCAGAAAATTGAAGTGATTTGATATCCTTAATCCCAGCCTAAATTCTCATATGCCGTGCTTTCATTATATGCTTTAGCACATTAACTGTATGATTCTGGAACTTTCAGTTTGAAAGAAATGGTATATGGGAGCATGTGTTTGTTTATACTGCACCTGCTGAATTTTCGGTGTGGAAGGAGGGGTGTTCTGGAAGGAGAGGCTCTCTTCCGTGGTTCTCTCCCTGCAGGCGGTAGGTTACCCGGCGCAGGTGCGGCAAGCCCTCCTCCTGATGGCCATTTGTCACCTTCCAGACAGGAACGTGGCTCCTGCTCTAACCCAGCATGTCAGCCTCGTGCCAGAGACAGCATGGGCTGTTTGCAAAGGCACATGTAGTTTTTCTTTATAGAGCTTTTAGAGATTTGATCTTATCTTCAGTTTACAGTTCTTGCTTTTTAGATAAAATGCCTTTGCCGAAAGCACTGTTTGAGGTCTAATGAGAAGTCAGGGCTGCAGTCTGCAGTGCTGAAGCCAGTCTCCGTGTGGAGCGAACCGACCTGTGTGGTCGTGCCCAGAACCTGTCTTGTTTCCCATGTTGCTGATCCCTCAAAACCTAGTGATTTCGCAAAGCACTGAAACGGTTGCGTCCATTATGCGCATACATGCCAGGGAGCAGCGGTTGCTTTTTGTGAATGGACCTGATGTTAATTTCAGGGCTTTCAGCCCACCTTATTCAGCCTTTTACCCTACAGGGCTCCATTAAAAATAACCAGAAGGAATTTCGTGACTGATCAACTTAGTGAATGAAAATAAAATGCTAGCTGGTACGGGCAGCTTGCTGGGGCGGTGTGGTGGTGTTTCGGTGATTTTATGCCTTGGCCTTATCAGCCTGACGAGCCCAGGACCTGCGCCACCCACCTGGGCGGTAGGACGCTATGGAGTTGTAAGTCATCTGTGAGTGCCTGTGTCTCCTCTCCAGGTGAGGAGGGCTGTCCTGTGGGTGGGCTCGCTGTCTGACGGGCTGGACTCTTGCAAGCCTATTTGAGTGATACTAGGATGATTAACAAAGATCCTGTGTCTCCCAAAGTAGAAAGCTGCAAACAGCCATGTAACTAACTTCGGCATGGCTCTTAGCCAGCACATACAATTTGAGTGGCATCAAGGAAGTAGGAATCCACATACATGCGCTGCTGGTTTTCCCTTCACTTTCCTCCCTGTGCACCCTTCTATACCTGTGTTTATACCTGTCTGAGTGTCTATGCGTAATCTTAATAACCACAGAGTGTATTTGAACATACTAGGCACTTAGATAGTTGTTGAATGAATGGTATGTCTTTATTGCTTAATAAATATTTATTGAACTGTTTCAAAGAAATGGAAACGTTTGGTACAGCATAATTATTTCATCATCTAATATTTTAGGGTAAGGATAATCTTCAAGGTAAACAAAAGCATCTCTGTTTGTACAGCATTATTAAACATAATTCACTCTGATAATGTTATTTTAAAGGGAGAATCCCCAGCCTGAAATACATGTCCTTCCAAAAGTATGTTTGTTTTTCGCTGATGACACACTGGAATCAGCTATAGGGATAGCAGATCTCATATGACATCTTGGGGGTTGTAAGGAAACACTCAGCTCTCTGTAGGAGCGAGGCCACACATAGGACATTCGGCAGCATTCTGCCGTCTCCTTCAAGGGGGCAGATGCTTTTCATTTTCATTTGATATTCTAGGGTGTCATTTATGTAATAAATAAGATGCCACTAGATTTAATAATTATGTGGGCTTATGGAATTAAATATTTATCTTTTATTTTATAAATTCATTTCTAAGAAATACTATAGAAGTGTCAGGGTTTGGATGATTAAAACGTAGCAGAAACCACAGCTGGATGTGCGAGGCGTCCTTGGTAACGTACTTGGAGTCTGAAGGAGTTTTATGACATTATACACTTTGTTCCTGAAGATGTCCCATGTGTTGATACTTCCAGGGGTCCATCTTCAGCACAAGGACATTCAGGACAAAAGGACAACTTTCTGTAAAGGGGTACATTTGAGAGAGCGACAAGATTTGTAAAGAAAACCTGGTGTCTCCGAGACACTGGATTGGCTCATCCATCACATCCACGATTCGAGCCACAATCTCACGATTCAGTGAATCTGTTCCATCAGTGAGATTCAACTTATATATTTCTAAGATGGTACAATTACTATAGGGAGCTAGTTGGTTTTTGTTTTTTTTGTTTGTTTGTTTGTTTGTTTGTTTTTGGATAAGAAAGTAGTTTTAAATGAAGTTCAAAGAGTCACAACTTAAGTTGAATCAGTTCTTAAGCTGTCAATATGTGTATTTTCCCCTGTGATTTAGAAATGGTAGAAGATGCGAAATTCTAAAAGGTACTGAGCTGCTGGAAGGCTGTGCTTGAAGAATGTATTGCTTATGCAGTTCCTCAGAGAACATGCCAGCATTTCAGGGATTGAGGACTGTAATACATCTCAAGGAAGAGTGCCATCCATCTTAGAAAGACCAATTGCATTTTCAGTTATTATTTGAAATACAGGAAACATTTCAAGAATGTCATGCTAGAATGTAATAGGGTCTTCACTCTTTAAGGTAATGGGGTTTGAAAGTTCCTTTGCAGTAGAGACATTCTGAGCTGCTCCCTACATGGCTGCAGTGCTGATGTACACGGAGCCCAAGGAGGCGGCCCAGGATGTGGGTGCCGGGCAGAAGGGGAAGGTGGCAGCTAGCAGGTGCTGCAGACTTCTGGCCCCGCCCACTACCTCATGTGCCAACACCAAAGACACACTTCCTCCTTCCTTCCCTCTCTCCTGCGGGAGCCTTCCTGCTCATCTTTTCTGCTCAGAATCTGGGTCACATGCAAGGTACAATTCAGTTGTCTTTTAGTCCGTTTAGCCTTACTGATCTGAAGTGTCCTACTGTTGGCTAATAATCACTATTGCTATTAGTACGTAACTAAGCAATTTATAAGTAGTTTTACACAGAACTCATGGATCACTTAAATGTTGGTAGGGCAGATTTTATCTGTCATCAGTGAGGAGACCCAGGTTCTAAGAAGTTGAATGATATTCCTGTAAGCCACTTTTCGGCCATCTGTTCTTGGATGAAATATTCCTCCACTTGACAAAACATGGTTTTAAATCAACAGTGATTTCCTAAACTTGTGGTCCACATGTATGCTACTGAATTGAAAACATGACAGTTAATAACGCATTGAGAAGTCTTCCAAGTGACCAGTAAAAAAATAAATCTGCTGCTTTCAAGGTTTATTTATGATCCACGAACACCCCCAATTAGAAAATGTACTGGGAAGAAGTAAGCCAGTTTGCAAGTCTACAAAACTACAGAGTTTTTAGAGGAAGAAACTCCATGACAACCTTTGTCATCCACAACCTTTGGAAAGAAAATCACGCAATGTTTCAATGTATGATTGACCTAAAGAAGTCATGGGCAGCAAGTCCGTTGAGTAAAGGAAGAGCTGTAGCATCCTTCTGGGGAGGGACTCAGGCCCTGCGCCCTCCCTTGCACTTCCTGAAAGGTAACTGCTTCAGAGAACAAGACTTTCCTCCTCTTCCTCCTAACAGTCACTCTCAGCAGATAAATGTGTCTTATTTCCCTGGAAAGTTCTAGGCTGCCGGAGAACTCCCCCACCATCTCCACCTCTCTGTCCCCCCATCCTGAGCCTTCCTGCCCATCATGACCTTTGAACCTATGGTGAGTCTCTTATCTTGGGCTGACTCTAACTCCTGGTCAGCTTTCAGACTTCTCAGCTGTCCAGTGATAGGACTTTCTGCTTACTTTCCTTCCTCCCAGAATCTCCCTCTCTACTGGATCTCCTGCAGGATGCCAACGTGCCCTTTCTACATCTTACAAAGCAACACTCTTGACCCTCTTTCCCATGGACTAGCATCCTATCCCTCTCTATTTGTAAGAACTCTCCTTGAAAGCATTGTCTGTGCTCTCTGGTCACGATTTTCCCTGTACCCCGCATTCTTCCAGAGCAGACGAGACCAGGACTAAGTAAGAGTAGCCAGAGGAGAACAGAGGTCCCAGGGTCAGCCCATTTGGGGGAACTGCTCTTGATACGGTCACCTTGTCAAGGTCACAGTAATCTCCATGTTGCTAAATCCAGCGGCCAGTTGTCAGTCTCCGTTTTACCTGCATGTTAGTGTGTCCCTTTCTCCCTCTGAAACTTGGTAGACTTGGCTACACACACATTCAGAACTTCATAAGTCTTAAAAGTAACGCAGACCCATGATAAATAGTTCTACGAACAAACTAGTTGGCTGGGGAAATGCTAGAAACACTGGAGCATTGAAAGATTAATGGTTTTGAAATATAGAGGCCATTTCTTTCTTTTTTTTTTTTTAATTTCTTTTCAGTGTACCAGAATTCATTGTTTATGCACCACACCCAGTGCTCCATGCAATCCCTGCCCTCCTTAATACCCACCACCTGGTTCCCCCACCCTCCCACCCCCTGCCCTTTCAAAACCCTCAGATTGTTTTTCAGAGTCCATAGTCTCTCATGGTTCATCTCCCCCTCTGATTTCCTTCAATTCCCTTCTCCTCTCCATCTCCCCATGTCCAACATGGGGAGATGGAGCTATTTGTTATGCTCCACAAATCTGTGAAACCATATGATAATTGACTCTCTCTGCTTCACTTATTTCACTCAGCATAATCTCTTCCAGTCCCGTCCATGTTGCTACACAAGTTGGGTATTCATCCTTTCTGATGGAGGCATCATACTCCATAGTGTATATGGACCACATCTTCCTATCCATTCGTCCGTTGAAGGGCATCTTGGTTCTTTCCACAGTTTGGCGACCGTGGCCATTGCTGCTATAAACATTGGGGTACAGATGGCCCTTCTTTTCACGACATCTGTATCTTTGAGGTAAATACCCAGTAGTGCAATTGCAGGGTCATAGGGAAGCTCTATTTTTAATTTCTTGAGGAATCTCCACACCGTTCTCCAAAGAGGCTGCCGCATCAGTAAAAAGAGACCAAAACCCCCAAAGAGGAAGAGACAAAGACAAGAATTTAAAATACATAGCATAAATGTAAATGAAAAAATTAAGCTCTGCCTCACCAGTAACGAACAAATTCAAACTAACATGTACGGAATAGGACATTTTCAAAACAGAAAGAATAGTGATGCAGAAGCAAAGCTGGCATGTTTATGTACCCTCCGTGGGGCGTAGGTGGCCACTCAACCATGGGAGGGATTTCTCTCTAAGTCTTAAAATGTGCATCTTCTTCGACATATAAACTGTCTGCAAATGGGCAAAAGATGTAACTGAGCCTTCATAAGAGCATAGAGAAATGCTGGGTTCAAAAATGTCTATTGGTACCTCAGTAAAAATCATGAAATGAGGCTTTATTATTATCCTAATTATGATATGTCATCACAAAATTATAGCACAATCCCAATTCTGTTCTTTAATTTATCTTGGGGAAAAAAAATGGAAGGATACGTATCCAGACAATACAAGGAGTGATCTGGGAGCGTTAGAGATCTTATATTGATTTATTTGCTCGTCTGAATCGTCCCTGTTTTCTTTAGTGCGTATCTATTAGTATGAATAAAAATAATAACATTATAAAAATATAACATTTTATTTGTGAAGGGAGTTATGTAACTAAGAGTTCTAGTTTTCAGTTGAAATCTGAAATGATAATGAGCACTGGGTGTTGTATCCAACTGATGAATCACTACGTTCTACCTCTGAAACTAATAATACGGTAGACGTTAATTATATTGAGTTTAAATAAGAAATTTAACTTAAGGTGAAAATGTCTGTGACTTCTTTTTCATGAAGAGCACACAGGACTGAGAGGAAGCTGGTGAATTACCAGGGGTACGTTGGATGTTCAGGGTATGTTCCCCTGGACTGTATCCGTTCATAGTGGTGCTTTTATAAATTTTAAAGATTTTAAAATTTAAAAACATTTTAAAGAAATGCTGTAATAACCCAAGTTTATATATGTGCACACACATGTACACACACGAATATGCACACATTTGTGTGATCTCATGGGTTCCCAGTGCCAACCTGCGGAGGGACATGTAGATTATAAATACTCAGGATTCTCCCAGGATAGAAAACTTAGGCTATCCTAAATGTGGTGCTTTCTTGAATTGCCTTGGCTCTTCCTACCCAAGGGTGTCTAGGGGAATAATGTTCACACTTTGGGACCCAGTGTAGCAAACCCAGACTCTCGCCTGGTAACCTAAGATGGACACTTGACAGATGTAGAGCTGGAGGCTTATGATGCCTTTCTGATTTTCTTGATTTCTGTGCTTTTTGATTGACTTTTGAAGACAGGCTTGACATTTCATTTAATCAGGGTAAATACTTTAAGGATGGAAGTGCTAAAATTTATCATTCTTAATGGGAAGAGATATTACTTCCGAGAGAAGGGAATCTGATGCGTGATTGGAGGTTCATTATTACTTTAAGAATAAGTAGGCGTTTTCATAGACTAAAATACACATAACTGATATGAGCTTTCTTCCCCTTACAACTGGTGGGAGTTGTGTAATTTGAATTGCTTCTCTGAGAGCTGTCCTTTTATTCTGTGGATGCCATTGTTTATATCTTTCACAAGTTCCTTTCTCTGGCATTACATGGCATTATTTTCAAATGGGAATATTTAACTGCTCGCAGTTCACTTCCAGCAGACTTTGGTCTGCCCTATCCACGCCACACCTGTGGGTTGAATCGGAAACTGTAGGTGCGGGGCTCTGCTAGCTGCCCAGAAGTAAAGTAGCCGTGTTGAAGGGAGTTTCAGATTAGACAACAGGAACAATGAGGCATATACACAGAGATGGTACGGTTCTCTGCTGACGTGATTGTCTCAAGCTGAAAGAAAAAAAACAAATGGAAAGAAGAGAAATGTCCTTATAGGGGATTGTCGCCTACCTTTGAGAGGCTCTTGCTGACGGTCTGTGTACATATATGTATCTGTGCATATATATGTGCATGTATGTATAAAGCGTCCCTTTGTGGGTGGGATTGCATGGCAAATGCCTAAGTGTCTTAAACCTGTGTGAACGCAGATGCATTAGGTAACTATTCCAAAGGCTGACCTGAACAGGTGTGTCACCTCCACAGGTGTTTAGAGAAGGCACATTAATCTGGTTACTCATCACAGTCACCTGAAGTCTGTCTGCATTAAATAATAAGACCATTAAATAAGATACAGGTAAGAGATGGAAAGTTTTCAAATGAAATGTACACAGTTGAGGATATGGTTGGAGGGAATGGATGACGCTATTGGGGTTTTCTTTGTAATTGGAAGGCTGGTGAGACTGTTACAAAATGAGATTAATTATGTCAAGTGGGAGCCCAGGAAGCACAAAATTAAAGGGAAATGCCTGGATATAGATTAACAGAGGGCAGCTGAGCGTTTTCCTCAGTTTATCAACAAAAATTATCTTTAATAACTAGAACTATAGGATGTTCAAGATGGATTCTTACAGATCCATGTTGGCTATGAAGATAATACAATTTGAAAAGATATTCTGTATCTTCCATTTAGCTTGTTTTTGTAAGATGAGTCAGAAACTAATAAAAACAGTAATTACATAAAGCTGATTTTTGGTGAATCTCCTAAGGGAGCAGATTACCTCAATATTATTTTCACCTTATTGATTGGCTCTTTTTCTTTTTCTGCATCATATGCAAAAAAATGTCTCACTAATTTTGGTATATAGTTTATAAAATAGGCCAATGACATCTAGGACTAAAATACATATTAAAATCATTGCTTTATGTAACAAAGAAGCTGTATAGCCCCTAATGGTGTTGTTGGCCTCCTACTTTTAATTAACTTTCTGTATTATTAATTTTCATCTCTCTTTAATGATCACTAATTTCCATTTGGGATAATTTTAGAACATGCATTCTAGAGGCACAAAAATAATTGAACAAGTTATTTTGTTTTCTTCCCTTATCCATGTAGCGCTTCTGTGGAGAACCGTTCCTATGCGTGAACCTGTGCCCCAGCCGTGCCTTCAGCCCTGTGCTTCTCTAGTGCTCATGGTGTAGTACAAGCAGGATCCCCCTTGTTACTGAGGCTGCTGCCAGTGGGGCTCCAGGGGCCAATTTCCATGGGTCACGGTGCAAGAAGCGTAGTGGGGTGCCTCCTGAGATTGACACCTGTCGCCAAGGGAAGGAAGCGGACTGGGCCGCAGGGGGTGGACTGTATTGAGGGCCCAGCGAGAACCCAGGTGCCCTGAAGGGATCCCAGAGGCTCGAGTGGTCCCCCAAGCTGGGTGAGAAGACTGTCTTGATACCCATGACAGCCAGCCACAGAGTTGATCAGTTGCATCCCGGCAGCCCAGGGCAGGTGGTTCTGCTCAGGGGGTGTGGTCCAGGACAAGTGATGAGTCCTCAGTCCTGAGGGGGATTTGGATTCCCAGCGCACAGCGGCCACTACAGTTGGGATTAGGCTCTCTACTAGCAAGTCACAGTTTTTTCTGTGATCCTGCCTTCTGCCTTCTTGCTCAAGATGGAGGCCCAAGGTCCTCAAGTCTGTACCCTTGTCTCTTCCTCTTCTGTGACTCTCTTACCTCAGGTTCTCTTTATTTCTCAAACTGAAATATTACCCAGGCTTCCAGCTGCTTCCCCTTGGCTCCTGCCATCCAGGTCACTGGTGTGGGGTGTTCTTTCTAAAGCCCATATGCCATTGTATTCCCCTCCTACTGGGAGGCTCTCATCTAGTCTAGACTTCTGTCCAAAGCTTATGCCTCTCCTTAACTCTCCACTCCAACCCCACACCTTCCACCCCCTCCACACCCCTCTTTGATACGGCTCTTCTTGCAGTATTCTTCCTGCTGCTCAGAACTGAGACAGCTGTCCCTCACATAAGCTCAGGTGTCATGTTGCAAACCCGTCCTAGGGAGCAAGGCCTGGATCCAGCATCTGGGGACGCCTCCTTGCCTGGCAGATGGTGTGGGTTCAGAAGACAAAAGTGGGGCAGACACTCTTGATTTCATTTTGGGAATTACCCAAGCACAGAGATGGTATGAGGTCCCATTTTATTTTATTTTATTTTATTTTATTTTATTTTTAATTTAAATCCAATTAGCCAACTTACAGTAGAACATCATTAGTTTCAGATGTAGTATTCAATAATTTATCAGTTGCATATAACACCCAGTGCTCATCACATTACGTGCTCTCCTTAATGAAGTCAAAATTAAGCACATGGGAACCAGTTGTATAGGTTTCCAGTGAAATGTGAATTACTTGGAAAGCTACCAAGGTGTCAAGTAACAGAGCTCAGCAGTGTTAAGAATACAAAGAATAAAGAAACAGACTTCATTTTGATCAGTTGTATTGGTAGCTTTAACTAAATTTTAGACAGTGAGAGAA
Source organism: Mustela nigripes (assembly GCF_022355385.1). NCBI lineage: Eukaryota > Metazoa > Chordata > Mammalia > Carnivora > Mustelidae > Mustela > Mustela nigripes. Next base: position 5,403,111 of record NC_081568.1, read on the forward strand.
GACAGTGGATGGAAATGTTGATTCTGTCCTTCTAAACCATGCTTTTCTGGGAGAACACTGGGCCTGAGGCTCTCTTGTTGATGTGCCTGAGCTAACCTGCATCAAAACCTAGTCTGCCATTAACTACTTCTATGCCATCTGTCCCACCTCAGGCTTCCCTGCTCTCTCTTTGGGGAAACGTTCCCTGTTTCTCTGCTGTCGCTTCCTTTATACTGCTTCTCACTCAAACCTTCCTACCCTTAAAATAAATAAACCTTCATACCCCCAAACAAAACTTAGACAAATCCGTGTTTTAGTTTGATCTAGTTTGTAAGCTGTGTTTAGGCCCACACGTATATGTGTTTCCAGTAGCCCAGGCATTACACCTGTATAATGTTAAATGAATATGCTCTTATTAAAAGGAGTTATATCTGGCACCTGGGGGGCTCAGCCAGTTAAATGTCTGCCTTTAGCTCAGGTCAGGATCCCAGGGTCCTGGGATGGAGCCCCCCATTGGGCTCCCTGCTTGGTAGAGAGCCTGCTTCTCTCTCTGCCTCTGCCCTGCTCGTGCTCTCTCGCCCTCTCTCTCAAATAAATAAAATCTTTAAGAATAAATAAATAAAAGGAGTTACATTGACTTTGTGGGAACTTCTACCTCTTATTCATTGGCACTGGGAAGCTCATATAGTTCTGTTACAGGAATCTCACATTTATTTATTTGGAAGAATAAATAAATGTGTTTTATTTATTAAATGTGTTTCCATGAACTCTTAAGATAGGGTAAGTTAATTATTTTAGAAATGAATACTATAACAGCCCTTAATACCTGAAAATCTATTATGTTCCTAGGAATTTAACTAAACACATTGGCAAAAGAGGATAGTTACTTTTAAATGAAATGACCTAAACTGAATATGTTTATGATTTTTAAAAAATTTCTGAGTAGGATAATATCTGTTGAATTTTGTTTTGAGTTCAGTCAGTCCCATTTTGATTAAACCTGGAAAAGTCATACTGTACCTTTTAAATATTTCTGGAATGTGAAGATTTTGACATTCTTATTTAAAAATAGTTCTTGAAATAGTTATTATTTCTTCATCTTAAGAATATATTTGGAAGCTGTTTCAAGGAATTATTTTAGCCAGTCTGTGAAAAGTTTTCATTCATTTCAGAAAAAAGAAAAATTATGTAAAAGGTAGACTGAATTAATCAAAACAGTTTTCTCTCCCAACTACCCAAATGTGTATCCATTCTCTGTGGGGTAACCCCTGGGAGATGCCAGGCGCACTGTGAGACGGTAAAGGACTGCCGTCCTTGTTGCCACAGACAGAATCCAAGGTTAAACCATAGATAGGATCTTTGAAATTTTAAAATGAAAGATTAGAACAATCGAGGTTGTCTCAGTAGACTTTTATGAGTTTTCATCAAATGTGTGATTCTGAATGCAAAAAGAAAATGCAAAAGCTTATGCTTTCAAAAAAGGAGAAATGAAGTCACTAAGATATAGGTGATGACTTAAAAGTTACTTTTCCAGTGCATTCATACATTAACTCTGAAAGATAGATAGACAGACAGACAGACAGAAAGAAAGAAAGAAATAGGTGACTGAGGTAGACAGATGAGGTGATGGGTAAGTAGGTAGATAAGTGATAGATGGATATGTAGGTAGATAGATGATAGGTAATAGGTGGGTGATCGATAGTTTAGTGGGCTGATATTACAACACTGCAGGTAGCACACAACCGTAATCCCCACCCCAAATCGTCAAGGCACATAGAGGATGGACGAGTGGACATGGACAGCAGATATGCACACCCTTCATGCTTGGCTGGTTTTCTTTCCATACTTGTGTGTTTCAACAGTATAATTTGACTTGAACTTTTGAGATAGCCTATTTAAAATGGTGAGTAATGTATGATAATTCCTGCTGATGATTCATTTAATATCCTCGGTTTCAAAACTCCCATCAGAGATGATGAGGGAGGAGATAGAAAAATTCTTTATTTTCCCTACTTGCCTTCTTTGTAACCCTTTTAATACCACCTTTTGTAGATTGCTTAGCAATCTACAAATATTAGGAAACTCAGAGTAGTCCGGTGTACTGATCTGTGCTAATAAATATTAAAATCGAAATGAAATAGACATTAATAAAATATATGTTGCCTCAGCAGAATTAAAGGATGATCAGATAGTCATTTGAGAAATTTAGAAAAATAGGAAATATTTTTAAGAAGGCTCTAGTGTCAAGGCTCTATTGTCTAGGTTTGAATGGGTTTTTTTTCTTCTTCTATATATATTTTTTTAATTCAGAGAGAGTGTGCACATGTGAGCAGGGGTTGGGGAGGAGCAGGGCAAGAGGGAGAAGGAGAATCTTAAGCAGCTTCCATGCTTAGTGTGTAGCCTGACAGAGGGCTCGATCCCAGGGCCCTGAAATCATGACCTGGGCTGAAGTCAAGAGTCGAATGCTTACTGACTGAGTCACTGAGGTGCCAAAATGGTTTCTATAACGTTTAACATATTGTATAATAGGAAAAGAAAAGTTTTCCAATTCATTTCTATGATTTGACATCATCATAACATTCTAACCTTAAAGATAACACAAAAAATAGAGCTATTGAAAAATCTCATGGCTGTCAAAGAAAAATCTTATGGTAAATACTGGCAAATTTAATCCAATAGTGTATTGAAACTGTTATATTAATAGTGGCTAACACTTATGTAGATGGTACTATGTTCCAGGTACTATTTTAAGTTCTTTTTTTTTTAAGATTTTATTTATTTATTTGGCAGAGAGAGATCACAAGTAGGCAGAGAGAGAGAGGGGGAAGCAGGCTCCCTGCTGAGCAGAGAGCCCGATGTGGGACTCGATCCCAGGACCCTGAGATCATGGCCTGAGCTGAAGGCAGAGGCTTAACCCACTGAGCCACCAAGGTGCCCCTATTTTAAGTTCTTATGTTATTTTATTAACTAGAACATAAACTTATAATGTCTTTTTCTATTTTGCTAATTGGTATAACCACAGAACCTAGAACTGTGCCTTGCACAAAACAGACACTCATTAAATTTGTTGAATAAATCAATTAATAATTTTCACAATGACAATAGGAGATTGACCCTATTAATATTCCCATTTTACATAAAAGGATATAATGGGCCCATAAAGATGAAGGAATTTGCCAGGGTCACACATACCGTGCCCAGCAATGTAGTTTTTTGTTTGTTTGTTTTGAGTGTAGGGAAGGTTTGTCATTATAAAATCTAATAATATTATTTAACATTTTAATCTATTGAAAATAAAATTTTTGATATTTGTTTAAAAACAAGTCAATTGCAACTCATAGGGGGAGGTACTCTAAAATAAAAAGCAAAAGGAAAAATTTCCTTAACATTTTATAAAAATAACTGAAGCTCAGCCTCCAGATTCTTACAGGTGTAACATTAGAGGGATTCCCATCAAGACAGACACCAGGGAAAGATTTATGCTGTCAGTTGTGTTGGGTAACATTGTACTTAACCAAACATTAGTTGAACAGGGGGAGAAATTGAAGTATACATATAGGAAAGGATAAGGAAGAATGATCATTAATTGTGGCTTTTATACATTGACCTTGATAGACAGTAGGTTGGTGACTGCAGATAGGTTATTCTCTAAGCTTTAACATCTAATCTCTCTGTTTAGGCTATTAGTACTAATAGCCTTCACAAATTTGTTGTTAAAGTAAGTGAGATAGTGCATGGAAGGAGTCTCCTTTGCAATAGTTGACAAAGACTAAACACTCACTAAATGCTACTCATTTTTACTATTACCTCCTGAGAAACCAAAGACACACAGTTGAAACCCAGTAGCATTAATGGAAAGACTCCATGAGTCAGTGAGTTATGGTTTCATATGTAAAGCTTGAGTGCTTTCTAATATACAAGTAAAAATAGTTATCACATATAATGAGACAGTAACACTATTTATAATAATACTAGTATATCCAGGAATATGCTATCCTATTAACACAATAATATGCCTAAGGATAAACATAAGGAGAAATCTCTTGGAAGAAAACTATAAAACTTAAGGGAGTATGGTAAGAGAAGATATTGATTCATCAAGAGGTAGCATGTTCTCATATATAAAGACACAGAATTCTAAAAGAAAAAAAAAGTCAAGTACTCATAATCTTGACTCTCACCCAAAATTACCACTAAGCATGGAAAAATTAATGGTGTGTCACTAACTTTAATATGGTCTTCCACACTTAAAAGAGAATAACCAGGAAAATTATATAAAGAAGATCCAGAGATGGTGACTTGTGTTTTTCTGATAGTGGAATGTGTGAAAGTTGTAATAATTAAAAGATTAGGCTACTGGAATAAAAATAGACAAACGGATAGAACAGAAATAGATAGTCACAAGCATACATGTGTCATTTCACATCAGTGGTAAATGAATTGAGTCTTCAGAAAAAGTGTTAGCTAATCATTTGGGGATAAAAACAGGAAATTACAATTTCTGGTGTCAGTGTTCTCATTTAGATATCACATAATATAAATTTCTCCACATGTCCCTCCCAAAATATTCACATCTATAACTATCCCCAAAACTTAAGTATCTCCTGCAAACAGAAATTCACAAATGCCTATGTAATTTGTTTGTTGGGACTCTCATATACTAACTATCATTGGTGCCAGATGTGGGAGCCAGGAAGAGGGCAGGAGAGGATGGTGGCAGTGCCCGGTGGGGCGGGTGGGGTGGGGGGGCGGGAGTACATATCATCATCCTCAGAGAGAGAAACACCCTTTCATAACTGGTCTGAACTTTGATGCGTCAAAACACTGACTTATGCAGAATTTAAAGAGATGACTTGAAAGTTCACAAGAGCAGGGTGGCTTTATTGGGGAGAGGGAAAGGGTATTCCTTGGATGCAAAGTGATAGAAATGAAAAATGAATGTAGAAATTAAAGGCTTGAAGAAACCAGGGAATGAGAAATCAGAACCGTTTTATTCTGGTAGTGAGAATACTTAAGATACATTTTCTTAGGAAATTCCAAACATAAAATACAATGTAGTATTATTAACTATTAACTGTAGTTATATAACTATGTAACTATTAACTATAGTCACCATGCTGTACAATATACCCCAGATCTTATTTGTCTTTTAACTGGAAGTCTGTAACCTTTGACCTCCATCTCTCCGTCTCTGCACTCCTAACCCTCTGCCTCTAGGTAACCAGCATTGTAGTTTCTGTTTCAATGAGTTTGGCTTTTTTTTTTTTTTTTAGCTTCTTCATAAAAGTGAGATCATATAGTATTTGTCTTATGTGTTATATATGTCTTGTATGTCTTAGAGTATGATTTCTTTCTTTAGCATAATGCCCTCATGTTGTTGCAAACAGCAGAATTTACTTGTTTCTCATGGCTGAATAATATTCCATTATATATATTTCATCTTTGTTGATGAACACTTAGGTTGTTTCCACATCTTGTGAATAATGCTGCAATGAACATGGGAGTGCAGATATCTCTTCAAAATCCTGTTTTCATTTCTTTTGGATATATACACCCAGAAGTGGGCTTGATGTATCTAGTACTTACATTTTAAATTCTTTTTGGTGAACCTTTGTTATGTTTTCCATAGTGGAAACAAATGTAGAGCATAATGGCTACACCAGTTTACGTTCTCACCAACAGTGCCCAAGGGTTGGAGGTGTTAACTGACACTATGGTGGTAATCATTTTGCAATATATAAGTAAGTCAAAGTAACACATTGTATGTCTTAAGCTTGTATAGTGTTATATGACAATTATATCTCAATAGAGCTAGAAAAAAAATAAAATATGAATTAAAAAAATCAGAACCCACTGTATTCTTTCCCAAGGAGCCAATGATTAAGGAAATTATATTTTACTATTTCAAAATAAAGAAGTACCCTTCATTCTTGCCTACATACATATGTTGTAGTTTTTTTTTTAATTTTTTTTTAAAGGCTTTATTTATTTGAGACAGAGAGAGCATGAGTGGTGGGGAGTGGCAGAGGGAGAGGAAGAAGCAGATTCCCAGCTGAGCAAGGAGCCCAATGTGGGGCTCGATCCTAGGACTCTGAGATCATCAACTGAGCCGAAGATGAATGCTTAAGACTGAGCCACCCAGGTGCTCCAGATATAATATTGTTTGCTCAGCTAAATAAGAACATGGCGGGTAATATCGATATCTGTATAATATCTATACATGGGCATTAGCCAAGAGACCATGATGAAAGAAGAAGTGAAAAGGATTAGGGAGAAAGACTAGGCATAAAAGATAGGCAGAGAAGTTTTAACATGCATATAACAGCAGTCCCTGAAGCCAAAAGCAGTGTGATGATATAGACCCAATATTTAAAAACTAAAATATAAGAATTTTTTGGAAATTAATGAAATCCTGAATCTATACATTAGATGGTTGACCATGTACCTGAGAAGGATCATCTAAATTGGTCAATACTGCTAGAGTAATCTACTAGATTCTAAAGATCAGAACATACCCTCACGGTGTCCATACTAAAAGATCCATCACTTTTAAGAAGAAAAATCAGATTGACATTAGAATTCTCTATGTTGACATACCATGCAAGACTGCAGTGGAGCAAACATTTATGAAATTTAAGGATGTGTTTTTATATGAGCTTGTAGTTTTATACCCAGCCAAACTGTCTTTGAAAGGCCCAAGTCATACGGTACTTAGGAATCCTTCCTGAGGAAGCAGTATTCCTCAGTGGGTTGTTTCATGATGACATATGGAGCTTGTTCCAGAAAGTAACCTGCTGCACCACTTACTTTTGCGAACCGAACATGCTTACAAAACAACAAAATGTTGACTGAACTAAACAGTGTCCCCAGTGAAATAATTCATTTAATTCTGGCACAAATTTCTTATTTTACATTGTACTAGTTGCCAGTCAGTAGAGCACACTGTTCATGGCACTGTGTTAAAGGATGAGATTCACCCAGGAGATTATGACTGGGACATGTAGGCAACAGAACTGATGATATGTACTAAATATGTTGAAGTTTGCTGAGTAGCCATGACCTCTGGAAGCACAGGTGAACATACACAGGTGTTTTCTAAGACATATGTGTTCTAGAAAACAACCACAATAATAGAGACATCATCTGTTTCCAAACTTTATGGATACTCTGTAGATCTAAGAGTAACCAGAACATGAAGACAAATAGGAGGCCGCAGTATGTGGAAATGTGAAAAGATTCAAGTAGTATGGCTTAAAAGTGGATTGGATTTTGACAGATACTGAGCAGGTGAAACTTTCACGAACTCCTTTGGGTGGTGTAACTTGCAGTAACTTACTGCTTGGAAACTTCCAAGTAAGTCTAATACAGATCCACCTGTGTAGCCTACTACTCAGCAGTTCCACTCAGTTTATCTCAAAAGTATATTCATCAAAAGATATGCAGAAAAATGATTGTAGCAACCCTTGGTGGTAATATCCTAAATCTGGAACTGACCCACATGTCTACTTATAGGAAGATGATTAAGCCAGTTGTGGTATATTTATACAATGGGGTGATTGACAGCCTGGAGAATTCTGGCGCCATAGTGATTACACTCAACAATACAGATCAGTCCTACCACTGTAATGCTGATCAGAAGGAACCAAACATTAAAGGATGTATGTGGTAGGAGGCCTTTCAGATGAAGATTAAAAGGAGCCAAAATTGATTTCTGGCCTTTGGAGTCAGGGTGGTGGTTACTTCTGTCGATACAGTTGCTGGTTGGGGGAGGAGGGGCACAAGGATACTTTCTGAGATGCACGAATTATTCTCTTTCTTGTTCTGGGTTCTGGTTGTATAACATTGTTTGCTTCTTATAGTCCTTGATGTGGTGCAGTTAGCAATTTTGTACTTTTGTGTGGGCATCACTCTTTAACTTTCGAAAGGTTTGCTATTGTGAAGAAAGAGAAAAGAGAAAAAATAAAATTAATCCTTGATTGTTGCTTAGGTTAATCAACGGTAGTCAAGAGTAAAATTTAAAGCACCTAAACCAGTAAGGAAAAGAAGGACTAGGGCTGTGTGTGTGTGTGTGTGTGTGTGTGTGTGTGTGTGATGTGTAGCAGTGAGCACTGCAACAAAAATACATACCTTTATAAATAACAAAGAAAATCATGAAAAAACAAAAACATCCATATAGAGAAGCACAGTAAATATAATGTGTTATACACAGTAAGATTAATATAAACGGTTTGACCAAGTTATAACCTTGCAGTCACATCAGTGAATACAAATGGGCTTAACCTACTTACATTTTTGAAAAACGTATTGGCTCACAAAATAAAACACAACTCCTCTCTTGTTATGAGAGATGTACTTCCAACAGCTCAGAAGGCGGAAGGGTGGGAGCTCTTCCACTGTCTCCTGCTGTATCCCCTTGATGTGCCTGTCACTGTGGGATATGTTGTTAGGCACTTACTTGCCCTGAGGTTCAAAGCTTATTGTGTATATTTCCTGCCCCTGTGCTAGAATCAGCCATTTCTCCAAGCTAGAACAATTTGACAACCAAAATAAATAAACAGTATGAAATACATTTATAAATCCCCACTTATTTAATAAGTGGGGAAGGATAGTCACATCTCCCATGCAGATGATTTCTACAGCATTTATGTAGATACACTGCCTTCAGGGAGGAAGAGCATATTCTCACCCCTCAGGTGTGGGCTGTACAAAGTAACTTCCTGCCAGAGGGCAATATGGAGAGTTTTGGGAATAGAGTAGTTTTGCAATGGAGAAAACTGACAGACATGACCTTGACCAAATGATCAAGGTCAACATCAACAGATAAGCCATGTGGATGGAACCTACCCATGATATGTTGTGATGGGAATGGCACTTCACCTCTGTGGTCTTCCTGCCAACACACATAACCCCAGGAAAATCATGAGAAAATACCAGACCAATTTCAGCCAAGAGACAGTCTATAAAATGCCTTATCAGTAGTCTTCAAATCCCTCAAATTCATCAGAAACAGGAAAATGTCTGAGTAACTGTCACTGTAAGGGGACATGAGAACATAATATGATATCATGGTTGGGCTCCTGGAACAGGAAGGGGCATTAGGTGAAGACTAAGACAATTTGAGTGAACTCTGGATGTTAATGAACAATATTATAAAATATTGGCCTATAAAGCATAACAAATATGCCAATCTGTTAAAAGATGCTAATAGTAGGTGAACCTGTGTGTGAGCTATGTGGGAACTCTGTAATATCTCTACTATTTTTCCATAGATAAAAAACTGTCCTAAGAAAATAGTTGATTAAAAATTTTACAAAGGGGAGGAGGCAAAGGTAAAACCAGTTAAAGGCAGATAGTGAATAAGGAGAGGATATTATCAAGATAGGAGTCCAGGTAGGATAGCAAAGGAACCCTCTTATGAAGCAAAAACTCTTCATTGATGAGGAGGGGATGCAAGGAAACAGACACAGACAGACATAAAATAAGATCCAATCCAGGTAATCAGTGAAGTAGATCTTAGAGTTCTGAATTAAATGCGACACCCTATTATAGAGAACTTATTTTCATCTGAAGTGTGTCATCAGTGAAAATCCCTGGATATTCCTTTTTCTGTTGTTTTGAATATTATTCCTAGAAGTACAGTTGCAGATCCTAGCCAACAGGATCCAACAGCACATTAAAAAGATTATCCACCATGACCAGGTGGGATTCATCCCTGGGCTACAATGATGGTTCAACATTTGCAAATCAATCAATGTGATAGAACAAATTAATATGAGAAGGGAGAAGAACCACATGGTCCTCTCAATCGATGCAGAAAAGCATTTGACAAAATCCAGCACCCGTTCCTGATTAAAATGCTTCAAAGTATAGGGATAGAGGGAACATTCCTGAACTTCATAAAATCTATCTATGAAAGACCCACAGCAAATATCATCCTCAATGGGGAAAAGCTTGCAGCCTTCACTTTGAGATCAGGAACACGGCAAGGATGTCCACTCTCACCACTCTTGTTCAACATAGTATTAGAAGTCTTAGCAACAGCAATCAGACAATAAAGAGAAATAAAAGGTATCCAAATTGGCAATGAAGAAGTCAAACTCTCTCTCTTCGCAGATGACATGATTCTTTATATGGAGAACCCAAAGGACTCCACCCCCAAACTACTAGAACTCATACAGCAATTCAGCAACGTGGCAAGATACAAAGTCAATGTGCAGAAATCAGTGGCTTTATTATACACTAACAATGAAAATACAGAAAGGGAAATTAGAGAATCGATTCCATTTACTATAGCACCAAGAACCATAAGATACCTGGGAATGAACCTGACCAAAGAGGTAAAGGATCTGTATTTGAGGAACTACAGAACACTCATGAAAGAAATTGAAGAAGACACAAAAAGATGGAAGACCATTCCATGCTCTTGGATCGGAAGAATAAACATTGTTAAAATGTCGATACTGCCTAGAGCAATCTATACTTTTAATGCCATTACGATCAAAATTCCACCAGTATTCTTCAAAGACCTGGAGCAAATAATCCAAAAATTTGTATGGAACCAGAATAGACCCCGAATCACTAAGGAAATGTTGAAAAAAATAAAATTGGGGGCATCACGTTACCTGATTTCAAGCTTTATTACAAAGCTATGGTCACCAAGACAGCATGGTACTGGCATAAAAACAGACACATAGACCAGTGGAACAGAGTAGAGAGCCCAGATATGGACCCTCAACCCTATGGGCAATTAGTCTTCGACAAAACAGGAGAAAATATACAGTGGAAAAAAGACAGTCTCTTCAATAAATGGTGCTATATGTAGAAGAATGAAACTCGACCATTCTCTTACACCATACACAAAGATAAACTCAAAATGGATAAAAGACCTCAACGTGAGACAGGAATCCATCAGAATCCTAGAGGAGAACATAGGCAGTAATCTCTTCGATCTCAGCCACAGCAACTTCTTTCAAGATATGTCTCCAAAGGCAAAGGAAACAAAAGCAAAAATAAACTTTTGGGACTTCATCAAAATCAAAAGCTTCTGCACAGCAAAGGAAACAGTCAACAAAACAAAGAGGCAACACATGGAATGGGAGAAGATATTTGCAAATGACAGTACAGACAAAAGGTTGATATCCAGGATCTATAATGAACTCCTCAAACTCAACACACACAAAACAGGCAATCATAAAAAAATGGGCAGAAGATATGAACAGAGACTTCTCCAATGAAGACATACAAATGGCTATCAGACACATGAAAAAATGTTCATCATCACTAGCCATCAGGGAGATTCAAATTAAAACTACATTGAGATATCACCTTACACCAGTTAGAATGGCCAAAATTAGCAAGACAGGAAACAACATGTGTTGGAGAGGATGTGGAGAAAGGGGAACCCTCTTCCACTGTTGGTGGGAATGCAAGTTGGTGCAGCCTCTTTGGAGAACAGTGTGGAGATTCCTCAAGAAATTAAAAATAGAACTTCCCTATGACCCTGAAATTGCACTCCTGGGTATTTACCCCAAAGATACAGATGTCGTGTAAAGAAGGGCCATCTGTACCCCAATGTTTATAGCAGCAATGGCCACAGTCACCAAACTATGGAAAGAACCAAGATGCCCTTCAACGGACGAATGGATAAGGAAGATGTGGTCCATATACACTATGGAGTATTATGCCTCCATCAGAAAGGACGAATACCCAACTTTTGTAGCAACATGGACGGGACTGGAAGAGATTATGCTGAGTGAAATAAGTCAAGCAGAGAGAGTCAATTATCATATGGTTTCACTTATTTGTGGAGCATAACAAATAGCATGGAGGACATGGGGAGTTAGAGAGGAGAAGGGAGTTGAGGGAAATTGGAAGGGGAGGTGAACCATGAGAGACTATGGACTCTAAAATACAATCTGAGGGGTTTGAATTAGCAGGTGGTTGGGAGGTTGGGGTACCAGGTGGTGGGTATTATAGAGGGCATGGATTGCATGGAGCACTGGGTGTGGTGAAAAAATAATGAATACTGTTATACCAAAAATAAATAAAAAATAAATATTTTAAAAAGCCAAAAAAAAAAATAGAAGTATAGTTGCAAAAGTAAACTTAAATTGGAAAGGCAGATAAAAATCAAACCCTCAAATGAGCCAAAATACATGTCATATTGGTAACAACACAAAAAGGCAAATTAATACAAGTAACTTATAAATAGCTCAATGGGTGTATGATCTTTATGGAAAACTCCAAGAATGGAAAGATAAGAAACACATCCTGGAACACCCTTGGCCTGTTTTTGGCAATTGTATTGATATAATAATTCTGAAAATACCATTAAGAGTGTGTACTTTTTAAAAAATATATATAATTAATTTATTTTCAGCATAACAGTATTCATTATTTTTGCACCACACCCAGTGCTCCATGCAATCCGTGCCCTCTATAATACCCACCACCAGGCTCACCCAACCTCCCACCCCCCGCCCCTCCCAGACCCCTCAGATTGTTTTACAGAGTCCATAGTCTCTCATGATTCACCTCCCCTTCCAATTTCCCCCAACTCCTGAGGGGCGCCTGGGTGGCTCAGTTGGTTAAGCGTCTGGCTCATGGTTTAGGCTCAGGCCATGATCTCCTGGTCGTGGGATCAAGCCCTGCATGGGGCTCTGTGTTCAGGGAGGAGTCTGCTTGAGATTCTTTCTCCCTTTCCCTCCCACTTTCTCTCTCTCTTTCTCTCTCTCAAATAAGGAAATAAATTTTTTCTTTTAAAGAGTGTGTATTGAGGGAGGGAATAAATATATTGATATGTTAGGAACCAAAGTTACTGCTAGAGAAGGAGATACATATATACATAGAACAAAGTGAGGAAAAACAGTATGTTAGTGGATCCAAACTGGAAGAATTTCTATGAACACATGATTTGTACTCTGTATTTATAGATGTATCTCTTAGCTGTGCTTTCAGAAAGTGACCAGAAATAAATGGACTAATGATCACACCTGGTATGCACTTCTGGTTCGTAAGGCATGTTTGCCTGAAAGAGCCCAGGATCCATGGAGAAATTCTTGATCCTAGGTCTGAGCTGGAATTGTATTGTTTGAAAACTACCAACATGCGCTTAGTTAATAAGTGAATATGTTTTTTTTTCTTTTCTTTTCTTTTTTAATTTCTTTTCAGTGTTCTGGAATTCATTGTTTATGCACCATACCCAGTGCTCCATGCAATTCGTGCCCTCCTTAATACCCACCACCCGGCTCACCCAACCTCCTACCCCTCTCCCCTCCAAAACCCTCAGTTTGTTTCTCAGAGTCCATAGTCTCTCATGGTTCATGTCCCCCTCCAATTTCCCCCAACTCCCTTCTCCTCTCCATCTCCCCATGTCCTCCGTGTTATTCCTTATGCTCCACAAATAAGTGAAACCATATGATAGTTGACTCTCTCTGCTTGACTTATTTCACTCAGCATCATCTCTTCCAGTCCCGTCCATGTTGCTACAAAAGTTGGGTATTCATCCTTTCTGATGGAGGCATGGTACTTCATAGTGTATATGGACCACATCTTCCTTATCCATTCATCTGTTAAAGGGCATTTTGGTTCTTTCCTCAGTTTGTCAACTGTGGTCATTGCTTCTATGAACATTGAGGTACAGATGGCCCTTCTTTTCACTACATCTGTATCTTTGGGGTAAATACCCAGTAGTGCAATTGCAGGGTCATAGGGAGGCTCTATTTTTAATTTCTTAAGGAATCTCCACTCTGTTTTTCAAAGTGGCGGTACCAACTTGCATTCCCACCAACAGTATAAGAAGGTTCTCCTTTCTCCACATCCTCTCTAACACATGCTGCTTACTGTCTTGCTAATTTTGGCCATTCGAATTGGTATAAGGTGGTATCTCAATGTGGTTTTGATTTGAATCCCCCTAATGGCTAGTGATGATGAACGTTGTCCTCATGTGTCTGTTAGCCATTTGTATGTCTTGTTTGGAGAAGTGTCTGTTCATGTCTTCTGCCTATTTTTTGACATGACTGTCTGTTTTTTTGAGTGTTGAGTCTGAGGAGTTCTTTATAGATCATGGATATCAGCTCTTTGTGGTGTCATTTGTGAATATCTTCTCCCATTCTGTGGGTTGCCTCTTTGTTTTGTTGACTGTTTCCTTTGCTGTGCAGAAGCTTTTGATCTTGATGAAGTCCCAAAAGTTGATTTTCGCTTTTGTTTTCTTTGCTTTTGGAGACATATCTTGAAAGAAGTTGCTGTGGCTGATGTTGAAGAGGTTAGTGCCTATGTTCTCTGCTAGGATTCTGACGGATTCCTGTCTCATGTTGAGATCTTTTATCCATTTCGAGTTTATCTTTGTGTATTGTGTAGGAGAATGGTCGAGTTTCATTCTTCTATAGATAGCCGTCCATTTTCCCCAGCACCATTTATTGAAGAGACCTTCTTTTTTCCACTGTATGTTTTTTCCTGCTTTGTCGAAGATTAGTTGACCATACGGTTGAGGGTCCTTATCTAGGCTCTCTACTCTATTGCACTCGTCTGTGTGTCTGTTTTTGTGCCAGTACCATGCTGTCTTGGTGATCACAGCTTTGTAGTAAAGCTTGAAATCAGGCAACATGATGCCCCCAATTTTGTTTTTCTTTTTTAACATTTCCTTAGCTATTTGGGGTCTCTTCTGATTCCATACAAATTTTAGGATTGTTTGCTCCATCTCTTTGAAAAATGCTGGTGGAATTTTGATCGGAATGGCATTGAAAGTATAGATTGCTCTAGACAGTATAGGAATTTTACCAATATTTATTCTTCCGATCCATGAGCATGGAATGGTCTTCCATCTTTTTGTGTCTTCTTCAATTTCTTTCATGAGTGTTGTGTAGTTCCTCATGTACAGATCCTTTACTTCTTTGGTTAGGTTTATTCCCAGATATCTTATGGTTCTTGGTTCTTGGTTCTTAGTAAATGGAATCAGTTCTCTAATTTCCCTTTCGGTATTTTCTTTGTTAGTACATAAGAAAGGAACTGATTTCTGTACATTGATTTTTTATCCTGTTACATTACTGAATTGTTGTATGAGTTTCAGTAGTTTGGGGGTAGAGTCTTTTGGGTCTTCCATATAAAGTACCATATCTTATGCAAAGAGAGAGAGTTTGACTTCTTCATTGTCAATTTGAATACCTTTTATTTCTCTTTGTTGTCTGATTGCTGTTGCTAGGACTTCTAATATTATGTTGAACAAGAGTGGTGAGTGTGGGCATCCTTGTCGTGTTCCTGATTTCAAAGAGAAGGCTGCAAGCTTTTCTTCAAGGATATAGTCTGAGTTAGTTGAGAGACTTAGTTGAAATTATGAATTTAAGAAATTGACTTTTAAGAAATTTTACTTGTATGCGTACTCTTTTAGAAAACTTTGAACATTTTTATTTTTGATTCACAAGTACTAGCTACATTTGAATTTTTTTTTTTTTTTTTAAGTGAGCATCTCCATTTTCTTCCCTTATGGGACTTCCTGCTGAGGATCTTGATGTGATATTTTGTTTTAATGCTTTTATCTGTTTCCATGTGGAGAAATGAATGTACTTGCTGGTATCACAGTTGGGGGGTTCCTTGGTGGTCCCGACCATCCATACACACACAATACAAGTTCAGGGGAAACATGAAAGTATGGAGAAAAATTTCAAAAAAATTAGCAATTGTGAGCCATAAAATGATGTTATTATTCAGCAAAAGAAATTACTTCATTAAGATATCAGTGCTTGTGGGTCAGAATGATGGATTCTTTTTAAATGTCAACTAAAATTGTATGCTTTTCAATAATGTGAACTGGTTTGAGAAGAAATTGAGAATTTTGAGGTAGATTAGAAGTTAAGAATAATTGTTAGGAAATGCAGTAGATGCTGAGAGACATTGGGGGGTGATGGTGACATCAAGGACAAAAATCTATACCTCCTCACCCAGAGAGGGTGAGGTCTATTTTCCTTTCATCCAGTAGCCAAACAACTTGATATTCTCTTCCACAAGAAAACAAAATGGTGCAGTCCAAGAGACCGTGGGCCTTGCCAGCTCTAGTCCTCGAGGCCAAGCAGGGTTAAATGCTGGCTCCAAGCAGAGAGGGTCCAGTCTCTTCAACAGTCTTGGATTGCCCCCCAGCTCTCAGGATCGGTCCTCTAGCTTGAAGGGGACAGGCGTGGGGCATTAGTCCTAATGTTGTAACACTTGGACTTCACACTGAATGATAGCCTTACCCAGACACAGACAGTCCCTTCCTAAATTGGGGGTCACCCCTCAGTGGGTGCAACATGCTCCACCATGGAGGGGCCCCCCAGGGAGGAAGCCAGCCACAGCCACACTTGTAACTGGACCTGGAGACAGGACCAGGGTGTTGGATGAATGAGAAGCCTCTCCGCATTTCTGGTGTTTACATTAAGATTACAGAACAGAGGGCGAATTTACATTTCTTGATAGCCATCCATAACCACTAGAAATAACAACAACAACAAATTAACCATGTCATCCTTGCTCAAGACCACCCACCGCACTTGGAGTCGATCTGCCCTCCTTCTGCCCAGCCACACACTCTGCTGTTTACTTTGTGGCAGCCCCCAGATAAAGGCTGGGCAGCGTCGGAGCTTGTTCCCCACCACAGCCCCAAGGGTGAGGCTGGGCAAAAGCCCCTGCCATGGGCCTTCTCATCTCCCCTTCTGACTCCAGCCTGATCCTTTGGCCTCCATCACCGATGTGGTTCCCAGAAAGCTACTGGAGAGGCTGACGATACAGGAAACTGAGTGTGGAGGCCGTTCCCATGCCAGGTCACATACTGTTCGGTGGTCACGCTCATGGGACCCATAGTCTGACAGGTCCTTTTCTTATGGGATTCGCCCATTCATTTCCCCAGCAGCTTCTGAGAGGCTTTTCAGGAAGAGTCAGTGCTGCTGGTTCTCAACTGGCTTTTCCCCATACATGGTGATATATTTCATGCTTGACGTCGTGAGAATGGTCCCGAGCACTTGGGAGTCAAGAAACCAGAGTCATTTTCCATGAAAGGTCTGTTCTGTTCCGGCTTGGCCCTCATTGTCCCCTCTCCCTGGAGGATCCTTCACTAGGAAAAAGCTGTCCCCTTTCTGGGTTTTGGTAGCACTCCCTGAGTATCACCTAGAAGCATTAGTCCCCGCCTCTCAGAGCAGCCTGCTGTCTGGGCCCTGTGGAGCCAGACTCCATTCCTTTTGCTCTCTGCTGAATCCTGTGTGGGGCACAAAGCCAGACACACTGGCTTTGCGCCCCACATGAGGGCACTGTGACAGGTGTGCAACCGGGCACTGTGACAGGTGTGCATGAGGGCACTGTGACAGGTGTGCATGAGGGCACTGTGACAGGTGTTCAGTAGGACACAGCGACAGGTGTTCAGTAGGACACAGCGACAGGTGTGCACATGGGCACGGTGAGAGGCGTGCATGAGGGCAGCGTGACAGGTGCGTACCTGGCTGAGCCGTGGAATAAAGACTGACCTTGAAAACAACTGTAACTTAAGCGGGTGAGAACAGCATGAGGAAAACGGGGTGTTTTGGAAGCGCACACATGGACCTTGCCTATGTGTGCCCTGGACGGACTAAACCATGAGAAAATAACAGGCAAGTTTAGCCCAAGTGTGGGCTGTGCCCACAGGAGCTCTGCTTCTGTGTGGAGCTCTGCCTCAGTTCCCTCAGCTTCTGGGCTGACAGCCACCCTTGGGAAGCTTCTGGAGGCACGACGGGCCTGGGCATGGTGACTCGGGGCCCCTCACCTCGCTGCATCCCTATGCTATTCCAGGCGTGCGGGACCTGCGTCTGTGGGTTCAAGGAACCCAATCGTGACACGACAGAGTTGAAGTCAGTCATGCATCAACACCAGGAAAACACATCTAAACGGGCCCAAACACGAAACTCAAAGACGAAATGTTACAGACTCAAGAAGCAGATACTTCTTGAAGTTAAACCTATTGTGACCCTTTTAACATAGACATTGAACTGTTGAAACTTCCAGAGTAGGAACTTGCCCATTTTTGTTCACTTCGCCTGGCTCTCTAGAATATACAGCCTATGTGGACGGGAATGCCATATCCTTATTAATATTAGGTGGTCACAGTGCAGTGATCACTTCGGGAATAATCAGTGTACATCAGAAAAAAATGCAAGACTTGCTTATTTTGGGGGGGACTACAGAGGAATGCAGAGCCTGGTAAGACGTGTATGTACATTGCTACTGGTTTTTACGATACTGGAGATGGAATCGTGTTCCTTTAAATAACATGGTACATATCATGAAAGAGGGACCTAAGCCCCAGACTTCATAATCCCGAGGCTTTAATGTAACACTTAGCCGGACCACATCCTTGGCAAGCCCCAGTGCCCCCACGGACATGGGAGAGGGCTGTTGGCGCGGTACCGCGCGGGGCTGGAGGAGCCCGGGTGACCGCGGGTGACTGCGGGCCGCGTGCGGGGCTGCGGAGGGAAGTTGTGTAACGCAGGAACCGGACGCCCCGCTGAGCCAACGCAAACACTGAAATAGTTCATTTCTGCAGCTCAGGGACATGCGCTCTTCCGTCGAGACTTTCCCCTTTCAGAAGGAGAGAAAAGCGAACAAAGGCATTTAGAACTTGCCGGGTCTTTGTGGATCTCGGGCCCGTGGGACACACGCCGCTCCCCTGGGGCTCATTTTGGCGGGTGTTGACGATGCAAGTATACAGCGGAGTCCCCAGACCGTGTTGGTTTTTAGATGAATAATTCACTCGTTTCCTTGCTTGAGTTTTTCTCGTGGGAGCCACTGGCCTTTCAGATTAAATAAATAAAATGTTTCAAAAGACTGGAGGCATGAATATTCATCAAGACCAAAACAGTGAACATAAATAAAAGCACTTTTATATAACATTTACTTTTTTTTTTATAAGGACCTTACTTTGTAGATCTTTGTTTTGTGTGTGTGTGTGTTTTTTTTTCTTCTGTACTTCTGAGATGATAGTCCAAGTGATTTTCCGGGACACCGTTTCTTCCACAGCCTACCCGTCCCTGAGGTGCCGATACTCGTCTTCAGCTTCCTCTGTTCAATAGTCCCCTTTCCTTAAATAGAAATAAAGTAGTACTTGCTTGTGGCGCAGTCCACGAGCCGTAGAGGCTACCTCGTAAGGTATCAGGCTCTCAATATTAAGTGTCTAAAACACTGGAGGAATGACAAGAGAAAAGTAAATAAAACAAAATAAAACACGGTTACGTACCCTGAAAAACATAGCTCCTTCATACACATTAAGTATGCCAGGGTATTTGTAGGTGTCTTTATATATGTGCCAGGGATTTAAAGGTTAAGAACATACATGCTAACTGCTGGGAACACAAATAATGAAGATCCACTTTTCCTGCTTCCTTTGGGGATGGAGGAAAGAGTATAAGAACAGAAGGAAAAAGATAATCACAAATTCAGCCTGTGGTTATGTTTGCCCAAACTACTGGTTTAGAAGGAGCCAGTGCTGTTGTATTTGATTGATTAACTCTGTTTTGGAGTTGTTGGGGTATCTTATTTAAGTTATCCCTGAGTGTTGCTGTCTGTTTGATAAGCACTGGCTACTCCAGGTTGTATCTGTTTGTCTTTGAACATGACCACATAGTACATGCTAATTTAATTGCAGTATACGGTGTAATTTAAATCTGAATGGCAATGAGAGCGAAGTTACTCCAGCCGCAGCAGGAAACTTAAATCTGGGATGCACTGTTCGTGACTGCATCCATGCAGTCAATGCGTGGGGTTGACCATTCGGGTCCCCTCCAAACCGGGGCCCCTGAGACGTGAAAATGTCCATGGAGTCACTTGTGAAAGTCTGAGTTCAGAAAGGAGAAAGCTGTTTATCACCTTCAGAAAAAAATAATTTAAGAAAATCATCAAAGAGTACTTTATTTTCTCCTAATCATGTGAGTAGAGAAAATAAGTAGACATAGTCTAATAAATAATAAACATTATTTTGCATGATTGCTTCCAAATGAACTTGCTCTTTTTTTTCCTTTGCATTTGATGAGAAAAATCATTTTTAAGAAAAAGGGCTCCTGGTGTTGAAACAAGCTGTTTGGATAAGACAGATGGATTCTCAAGGTTCTTTTTATTTTGAATAACATGGAGCCCCATGCACTGAGGGGGCGCTCACCTGCTTTGTTAACCTTCAAGGATTATGGCAAAATAATGTTGTTACTCTTTTTTTTTTTGTTAAGCTATAGCAGACGATTATGGCTGTTTTTATGCTGTCTTAGGACTTTGGCAAAATACTTAGCCCTTCAGCACCTTGATTTTTCCAGTTGTAAAATAAGAAAATACTTGCCAGTAAATCTTGTTCGTAATGGGTATTGAGCTAGATAAAATGTCAGTTTTAGGTTAGATAATGCTCTTTCTGTATACTCAGGGACATTTCTGGCAACACACCCACTCTTTCCCATTTCTTCTGGTGTTTCTAAAGACCTTGTCATGCAATTTGTAGACGTTGGGAAGCCTGGACATTCTGGTAATTGTCTTAGAAGTGATACTTAACAATTATATTGCCGTGAGTTAACATTCTGCTGGAGCCTGCAACAACTTCCAGGAGTCCCAAAGGAAATGACCTATATTTTAGGTCTTCGTTACAGTAGCAAATCATTTCTGATATGAATTTTTACCTTACTTGGGTTTCCGCTCTGAATGATGAATAGCAAGCAAGCCATAGATCCAAGTGGCTTCTGGAGTAATGACATATTTCCTGTGTCACACTCATCAGTCTGCCAGTTGCTGAATTTGTCTGGTCTCACAACCCTCCTGGACTAAACAGGTAGGTAGACTGTAGACTGTGGGTTCCGTCCAGGTCTGCTACGCGTGTCTTCGGTCAGACCTGTTTAAAAGACATGTGTTTTTCTGGACCGTGGCCATCTCGTTGTGGAAGACCAGAACTCCAAGGAGGCTGGCAGAAATGTGAATTGAGGCCTCTTAAAGCCTCAGTTCTGAACTGGTTTGCTGTCAGCCTATACTCCATTGCTCGAAGGAAGTCACGTGGCCATGTTCAAAGTCAGTAAGCTAGGGAGGTTTCTCCACCTGTTCTTCTCCATGGCGAGAGCTAGAGACAAGGAAGAATTGCAGGTAGATAACCATATTGTACTCTTTCTGACACATTAGGAGACTGTGCCTAAGTGAGGGACATTAGGAATGCTTTGTGTTCTCATTTTTGTCTTGGCCAAGAAATCCCTATCCAAAACAAGTCTTTACAGAATGTGATAGATGCTCTGAGAAACAGGAAAGGAAGGGGGAACACGATACTATTTTTTCAGGCCCAAGAGACACTTTCACAATGCAGAGAGTAGCCCACATTCAGACATAGTCTTTGGATAATTACTGGTGGAAAGTTTTCCGATTTTTAACTCTAAACATACCAGACTTGCAGACGGACTCTGCCATCATCATGTGACTATGAGGAGAGCAGGGAAGGAGGTATGGGAAATAAATGAGCATGTTTGAGAATTGGCCTTCCATCCAAGTAATTTCAATGTCTTAAGAACAGGGCTTGTCTGTGTCTTCTCCATAATAGGTAATAAATTACCTTGTAAAGTAAAAGTAACTCCTGGGGGATACATGCATTTGAATGATGAGTGAAGAAAGGGAGATGACACACATAGGTAGATGAGGACCCAAAACCAAACAGGGAGTCAGGAGGAAAAGAAGGGACCGAGGGAAGGAAACCACATCAGTCACTACCCACCACTAAGTGCTGCTCAGGGCTCAGAACAGACAGAGGGCTAGGGAGAGAACAAGCTGCCTTTGTTCCCTTAGGATATCAGGTTTTTACATCCTACTATTCTTTTTTTTTTTCCCAAGCTTTTTAAAATTTATGCTCTACCTCCTACTTATTTTAAATGAAAAAAGGCACAGTGAGAGTCATTGTTTCTCCTCTGATTCCATCAGTCTCCCTAAGTCTGAATAACATTTCCGAAGAAGAATGAGCGGTACGTGGTGATTCATGATTTCATCAGTACTCTCTGCAGCCCAGGCTTTCCATCAAAGAGCATTATATGTAGCCTCTCACTTCAAAACATAACATTTAAAGAAATGTTTTCATATTCTGTACTGAGGGCGTTGATACTTGGGAAATCGTCTTAGCTGAAGGTGACTGTAGAAGAAATGTAAACTCTTTTCTATTATCAAGTCCTCAAGGTGTCCTGAGTTTTATTCTAAATGATGGTCGTAAAGGATGTTTTGGGAATAGTATGAAGTTAATTTCCAAGAATTTCTAAGAATTTTTTCATTATAAGAATTTTTTCATTATAATATCTCTTGTATTAAACAAGAGATACTAATTGATGACTTGATTGGATAATTCAGATTTTGCCTGGGACACAAGAGAGCACATGGCAGAATGGGGTAACGACCACACAGAGGAAGGTGTGGGACATGCTCCAGGCTGTCAGTAATTGTGGACCTGGTCCTTTTTGCTTACTTAGTAGAAATGATGCTGGAAATAAATATATATTTTTTAAACCTAGTCCTTATTTTAAAATCAAATTGGTCCGGAGGCCTCAAGAAATAAGATGTAGTAACCAGGTCAAAGATGAGTAATTATTTGTCACAGTTCACTGTCTAATTGATGAATTCAGGAACTACTTAGCACCAGACTTGAAAGAGGCAGAGACGAATACAGTTCCTTCATCTCGTGATCTATCTGGTTGGAGTGTTGGAAATTCCCTTCAATGACCACCACCCCATGGAGAGTGACCGACCATTGAACTCATGGATAGCCCTTCAGATCCATGTAGGCCCCATGCATATCACCTGGGAACAGGACTACAGTAGAGAGTCATATCTAAATGCAAGGCATGGCCCAAGAGTGTGGGTCATGAGTTTTCAGGTGAGGTGGGGCCCAGATGTGAGGCCCACACTTAGGGTAGCAGACATCTGTGCTCTGCCCAGCAAAGGACAATTCAGGGATATTGTTGATCCAGGGATACCAGGAAGCATAGAAGAGGCCTGAGTCTCTGACACCGCATGACAGGTCAGCCAAGACAAGTAATGAACTGGAGGGAACAGGGAAGATGGTGCATACACCCAGGCAGGGGACATCAGACACTTACAGGTTAGTGAATGCAGAGCACACTGCCGATGCTAAGAAGTGGGTTTAATTTTCATTCCTTGCTCTAAAATGGTTTGGGGTTTCATTAAGATAAACAACTTCTGCACAGCAAAGGAAATAGTCAACAAAACAAAGAAGTCACCCACGGAATGGGAGAAGATATTCACAAATAACACTACAGACAAAGGGCTGATCTCCAAGATTTACAAAGAACTCCTCAAACTCAACACTCAAAAAACCCATGTTAAAAAATGGGCAGAAGACATGAACAGACACTTTTCCAAATAAGACATGCAAATAGCTAACAGACACATGAAAAAATGTTCATCATCATTAGCCATCAGGGAGATTCAAATCAAAACCACATTGAGATACTACCTTACACCAGTTAGAATGGCCAAAATTAACAAGACAGGAAACAACGTGTGTTGGAGAGGATGTGGAGAAAGGGGAACCCTCTTAAATTGTTGGTGGGAATGCATGTTGGTGTAGCTACTTTGGGAAACTGTGGAGATTCCTTAAGAAATTAAAAATAGAGCCTCCCTATGACTCTGCAATTGCACTACTGGGTATTTACCCCAAAGATACAGATGTAGTGAAAAGAAGGGCCATCTGTACCCAAATGTTCATAGCAGCAATGGCTACAATTGCGAAATGGTAGTAAGAGCCAAGATGCCCTTCAACAGATGAATGGATAAAGATGATGTGGTTCATATATACTATGGAGTGTTATGCCTCCATCAGAAAGGATGAATACCCAACTTGTGCATCAGCATAGATGAGACTGGAGGAGATTATGCTGAGTGAAATAAGTCAAGCAGAGAGAGTCAATTATCATATGGTTTCACTTATTTGTGGAGCATAAGGAATTATGTGGAGGTCATTAGCAAAAGGAAAGGAAAAGTGAATTGGAGGAATCAGAGGGGGAGATGACCTATGAGAGACTGTGGACTCTGAGAAGCAAACTGAGGGTTTGGGAGGGGAGCGGGGTGGGATATGGGTGAGCCTGGCGTTGGGTATTAAGGAGGGCACGGATTGCATGGAGCACTGGCTGTGGTGCATAAACAATCTTGGAACACTGAAAAAATAAAATTAAATTTTAAAAAATGGTTTTAATTATCAACAGCATTGTGTGTCTTTTAATGAAGAGTCTATAGCTGTGATGCTGTGCTCCCCTGTTATCTTTGTTACTAGTCAGGGCTTGAGCTAGCTGGAATGGAAATGGGGGTCATCCTGCATGCCGCCATGTGGTGGTGGGAGTCATGTGTCTGCAGAGCGCCCTTGATTTACACCTTACAGAGCAGATTGCATGTGTCATTGCACCTGAAATGTTTCATTCCTTCCTTCTGCAAATATTTGTTGAGGTCTTTTATGGGACAGGTACTGTTCTTGGTTGTAGAGAACCATCCATGCAGAGCCTTTGTCCCCATGGAGTCTACATTTATATGGGAGAAGACAGAAAATAAGGATTAGAAAAACATAAAAGTAAGCACTCCAATTCCAATAATGTTATGAAGAATTTAAAGCAAGGTGATTAGCTAGAGAATGAATGGGGTATATTTTAGATAGGGGATCAGTGGATTCTCTCCGGGGAGGTAGTGTGGTAATGGAAGAACACTTGGAGCAGAACAGAAAGTGCAAAGGCCCTGAGGTTCAAGGACCAGTGAGAGGGCCAGTATGGAGGGACTGTATGGATGTCGGTGATGGAGTTGCTGAGATAGAAGATTGGAGGCACCAGCCAGACCAGACATGAGGAACTCTTACTAAGGGAACATGATGGGGACTTTGCATATTTCTTCAGTGTTAGAGAAAGCTGATGGTAGGATATACATAGAGGGGGAGTGACATGGTCATTTTGGACATGTTAGAAGATCACTTTAGTTTGCATGACTTGTTAGCAAACAGCTCCATCATGTTTCATGATTATCATTCCTGTTTTGTGGGACAAACATTAAAGGTCTGATTTTGTCGCAACTTTGATATCTGTAATACAATATTGCTACTCAGTGACAGTGCCTGCCATGCCTTGGATACCCAGAACTTCTTCCAACCGCAAGTCTGTACCCTTTGACAAAGATCCCCCCCCCCCCCATTTACCACCATCTTACCTACCATCCTACTGTTTGTACAAGTTTGGCTTTTTTAGATTCCCCATCTAAGTGATGTCATACGTATAAGTACATCATCAGTGTCTTCTCTTTTGGACTTCTCTCATTTTGCATAATGCCTTCATGGTCCATTCATGTTTTTGCAAAGGGCAGGATTTCTTTCTTTCTCGTGGCTGAATAATATTCCACTTTGGGGGTATGTATATATACACATCTTATCTTTATCCATTCATCCATTGATGGATACTTAGATTGTTTCTGTATCTTGATATTATGAATAATACTGCAAATAACTTGGAGGTTTTCAGTATCCTGTTTTCCTTTCCTGTGTTTATGTACCCAGAAGTATAACTATATTATTATATGTAAAAGTATGCCATCTACATGTTGTACACCTTAAGCTCACACGATGTTATGTGCAAATTATTTCTTAATTGTAAAAGAATCACTTTGACTTTTGCATGGAAAACTCATGCTAGGGGTCACTGGTGTAGGGAGAGAGGGCATTCAGGATGATGTTGCGGGAATCCAAGATGATCATATGAATTGGACTAGAGTTGCAGCCACAGATGGAAAGGGACAGGTGGATTCAGGATGTCTTCTGGGCATCAAGAGAATGAGGAAGAGAAAACTAGTAAGAATAACTTTTAGGTATGGAGACTAGAGTTAATTAAATGGGATGGGAAAGAATAGGAGGACAAGGGTTGGAGGTTGGGAAGATCAAATATGTGTAATTGATAATTGCATACTTGAGCCTGTTCTGATAAGCCAGAGTCTCTGTTATGCTTTCCCATAAATAGTACTAGTGACAGTTTGACTCTCCTGTTTGTGTAATCCACTGTGGTGCACAAGCATGAAATTCAGGATAAGATCTTAGAACTGAGCCAGTGGACTCAATCTGCAGCCCCATGTGAAGTCTTGTGAGGCTTGAAGCCAGAGTGATTGAAAAGAGAATGGAATCTGAGAAAGTTCCAGAAGCATCTGGAAGCGTCCATGACATGAGCTGGGCTGAATTCTACCTGGGTCAGACATCTAGACCTCCTTGCGAAGCAGACTCGGGCTGTCCTTCCCTTGATTTGTTCTGGTGGAAAATCCTCTCTCTTTGAGCTGGGGAGAGGTGGCTTCTTAACTGATACAAGAGCTGAGGTGTGATGGGATTTTAGTGGTTTTGCCCAGGCATATACATGGCACTTACACAGGAATTATACACATGTATGTGTGTGTATGTGTATGTGTATATGTTTCTCTATATGTGTATACACATACACATGTAAATATAGATACAGATGTGCAGGTGCACACCCCTCCCCACTGGGGGGACCTGGGAGAGAAAGAGGGGAAAGGGAAGGAAGACACACCTGAGAAAGAAGGTAATCTTAGCCATAGAAGGCTGGATGTACACGGATGGCTTCACTAAACATCGGTATGACTGACAGTCCCCAATTAAAGAAAAAAACTGTTTACACAGTTGCGATATTTGTACTAAGAAATGTAACAGTGACAAAGTAATCCTTATAGAAAGTATGATCAATGAACAAGATAAGAAAATGCTAATCTCAATGAAAAGCTAAGTATCATTTTGTACATCAACAAATCAACAAAAGGAAAGAGAGAGAGGCAAACCAAGAACAAATTCTCAACTAGAGAGAACACACGGGATGGGTAAGACAGGTGATGGGGATGAAGGCGTGCACCTGTCATGGTGAGGATGGATAGAAGTGCCGAGTCACTACCTTGTGCACCCGAAACTAATATTACCCTATCTGTTAACTCTACTGGAATTTGAATCAAAACTTAAAAAATGTTAAAGCATATTTCTGGCTAAATATCTTTCTAATTGTTTCCAGAAAAGTAAATGCTTTTAATTAGTAAGTGGTATAGATGTTCTCAAAGCCAGCAATCCTTTGAGATGGAAGTAGCATTCAGAAAGAAAATTTTTATTCAAATGTAGGATTTACTTACAGAATGCTCAATCACTATATTCAAGAATTCTCTCTTTTCCTTTGGCAATTTTTACTAAAATTTGGCATTTCTAGTTCTGAAACGCCAAGATACAATGTTAAAGGAACTACAATTCATGCTTTATTCAAGAAGGTATAATTTCTCTGGTTTTAGTGAAATCTTTCTTTGAAAATTGAGCTACTACTTTAAACCCTGCTATTTTTGATGTCTCAGAGATTTGTTGGAAAGAAGGGTGATTTGAGGAGCTCAGCTTCTGATTATAAAATACTTACATTCACTGGAATGTTATTTCTCTTAACATTATTAGCATAAAAAATAGAAAAATTTCTCAGATGATGTATTTTCAATAGAACCATGGTGATTTACATGAGTAATCCTGATTATCTTGCTGATTATGCTTGCTTATGCCTTCTCAGGGAGATTGGAATAGACAACAGAGCTTCATGGTGACATTAGAGCTGGGGTACAATTTGGAAGGAAAAACTACGCGCTCCATCTTTCAGCTACTGTTGGCATGTCTGGGGACATCCCATTTGCCATTGAACTCTGAAACAAACGGGAATCACACAGTGAAGCCACAGACTTCACACCAGGGACCTGGGCCGTGAGAGATCAGATTTACATGGAGTCTGGTTAGGGCCATTTCTGTCTATCCTATCCTTGCTTAAGTCTTCTCCACGTTTGCAGTAATTTTCTGTTTAAAAAAAGGGGAAAAAGTCATGTTTATGACATATTTCTGATTCATAAACTAAACAATTTGATGTTGCAGATGCTTAGTCTCTGTCCCGCATGTGGGAATGGAGCATGAAATGGATAGTGCATGGAAAGTGCTTGAGATCTAAATTCTGGTCTTAAATTCTGCGTTTTGATTTGTGCCCCCTAGAAGAGCAGAATTGCTTCAAAGTTTGACCATGAGCAGATGTTTTCAGAGAGGAAGCCAGGCAGGGGCGTTGTGGGCAGAGCGCCCAGGAACAAGCATCTCTTCCAGGACTCCAGAAACAACCATGAAGCCTGGATCATGGAGAAGAAGTGAGTGGATGCAGTATAGGGGAGGTGGCCTCGGGAGGCCACATCCTAGGACAGGGGGCTATTGCCAGGACCTGGGAGTGAATGAAATGGGGGTGAGCTGGAAAACGTTGTTGGAGAGATGATACGAATTTGTATCTGAAGTGGGTCTAGAAAGAGGTGAGATTTCAAGAGGCCAAGAAGAGGAAGGAGGACATCCTGAGAACGGGGAGTGGCAGATGTGGAGTGGAAGGCCCCACACTCCCGGGGATGCACCCCACGCTCATAGACGTGGCTCCCGAGCAGGGTAGGGTGTGGGTGTGCGTGGAGAGTCCGGTCAGGGGAGTGTCCTGACCTCCAGGCTGTGCGGTTTCGACTTTATTCTGTGACCATGAGAACCCTTGAAGAGAAGAGTTCTGAGCCACGGGGTAAGCCAGAGGAAATGTTTGTCCAAGGAAGGAACTAATTGAACCTGTGCACTCAGAATCATGATTCTAGCAGCTGTGTGTTGGCTGGATTAGGGAAAGGGGAATGTTGCAGAAAGGGAGATCCGTGAGAATATTGCCGCGGCTGGATAAGGGGCTCCTGCCTTGCCCTGAACGATCACCAGTAAGGAAATGCTAAGTAATCTGGTGCCTCCATTACTAATGGAATATTTTGTCATTGGTAAAAAAGTAAATCATATATATTCGTATCTATAGACTTGGAAGGATGCCCATCATGTCTAATTCAGTGATAAAAAGCAAATTGCAGAGTAATGCATATAAAGGCATCTAATTTATCCATCAGTAAAACCGTGTGTGTGCGTGCGTAAGAGAGAGAGAGAGCAAGCGAGCTTGGTATCAGTCAGGACCACATAAGCTGTGCTTGAGGTCCTAGGGGCTTACTGCCACAAAGGATTATGACTCATTCAAATGAACACAGGTCCATGTGGGTCAGCTGCAGGAATCTACCTCTCACACGAGACCATGTCTGGGAGAATCCCCTGTGTCATGTTTCCATGATTGCCAGAGAGGGGGAGGGGGATTTGGTAAGTTGTGCACTAATTTCCACCCATAAGACACCTATGACCTCTTTCCACACTGCATTTGGCAAAGCCAGTCAGATGTCCTCATCTGATTTGGAAGAAAATGCTCAATGCTTTCTAGAAGGAAGAAAGTTGGAAATATTTGGTAATGAGAATGGGGCAGAGTAGGCAAGAACAAAGAAGGCTCTACACTCTGGTTCCCTTTTTGGGAGACGGGGAGAAGAAAAAGTGACAGAAAAATAGGGAAGCATATTTCTTAACATATGGAAAAGTAAGGAGCCAGCCCAGTGGAAGTAAGTGTGGAGAGGAGCAGACAAGCAGATGCAGTTCGCTGGAGTCCTAAAGTAAGAAGACGCTGTTTTTGAGTGTGGATGGGAAGAATTGTCAAAGGTGATGCATAAAGCTTTGCACCTGGGTTGTTGGGGCATGAAGACCTCATGGGTAGAATTGCCTTAGTCTGTCAGAGGAGTGGGTTTAAGAACATAGAAGCTCTTCTTTTGTTTGAAAGTTATGGAGCAGGGGCCCCTAGGTGGCTCAGTTGGCTGGGCGTCTGACTCTATTTCAGCTCAGGTCATGAGCTCAAGGTCGTGAGTTCAAGTCCCACATCAGGCTCTTCACTCAGTGGGGAGCCTGCTTGAGATTCTTTCTCCTTCTCTCTGTCCCTTCCGCACCCCACACTCATATGTGCTCTTTCTGTCTCTAAAATAAGTAAAAATCTTTGAAAAAAATTATGGGCTTGAGGTTCAAGTAGACTGGTGGGAAGATGTGTAGGTCTTGCAAAAGGCAAATGGTGGGCTAAGTTAAGAGAAACCCTTCAGTTGGTTTTATTGGGAGGAGTACTGCCGCTTCGGATACTGTGCCAATCCACGTTTCTGGACAGGGTCTCCATCATCAGATCAGTGGTTCCTCTTTCTTCAGCCTCTGGACAGAGGTACCTTCAAGGGGAATCAGTCATGGGAATGTCCCCATGGTAACATGGAAACCCAAGTGCCTGCATTCGCCTTTTTGGAGCTTTTAACCCACACATTCTCTAGACGTGCCAAATCCATTTTGGTTTTACATATGGCCCTATTTGAGGTTGCTTTGGAAAGAAGGCTAAAAAAAAATAAATAAGTAGAGCCCTCTGGGAATCATAAGAAGTGAAGACTATTCCCCTGTGGGACTTGAAACCACACTTGACTTTCTTCTTTCCTGTCCAGCCTCTGGGCTGCCCAGGTGCCCCGAGCTCAGCTCCTGAAATACTACCACTAAAATTCAAAACTTGATTTAATACAACTTGTTTAATTGACCTTTAAAAAATTCATTTTGTCATCTAAAAATGAACATTTAGCAGGAGCAACTGTATTTGGAAAACAGAATGTCTGTTCTCCATTTGGTTACTGCAGATAAGCCCTCCACGTGCTTCCTTTTCAAAGCTCAAAATGTCTGCGGAAGTGTATATTAATTGAAGTAATGTGAGAGCTTTAGAGCTGTCCAAAATTAAGCTGTTCAGAAGTTATGATAATTTTCAAAGAACTGCTACAGGTTTTGCATTGGAAGAAAAATGTGTAGTTGTAAAAGAGAGACTCTTTGTTGTAATTGTAAATTCTGATACCTGAAAATATTCCTTTAATGCCTCTTGAAGGATATAGGATCTTGCATTAATGTTGTGTCTAGAAATTAGTATCTTAATTGGAAATATTTGGTGGCTCTTAGGGATTCCAGAGTCAATTTATTTTTCTCAGTAAACCATGACAATGTAATGGTTGTTTTTCTCATTCCTAAAAGCAACTTTTTCTCTAGTTTCATGGCTGTCAATCAAGGTGATCTTACCCCCTGGGAAACGTGTGACAATGTCTGGAGATATTTCAGCAGTCGGCACAACTTTGAAGAGGGGGATGCCAATGGTGTTATTGGGGAAAGGCTAGAGATGTTTCCACACCTCCTACACTACACAGGGCAGTGTCCATTCCAAAGAACTGTCTAGCCCCCAGTGTCAACAGGGTTGAGTTGGAGAAACCCTGCTTCCCAGAATCTGTACCCCTGAAAGAATTCAAGAAATTAAACATGTTTTAGCTCCTGATGGGCCAGTATTTAATGTAACTGTCTTCTCTGATGATTTTGCTAAATGTTCATTGTATGTTATTTTTTACCAAAACCCATACTGTAAACATAAACCAAAAGTTAAATGTACAGAAATAAAGGGAATATGAGCCTATCTTTGAAATGTGAGTAGTTTTGTAATGATGATTAAAAATTGGTCCTGGGCTGCCTGGGTGGCTCAGTGGGTTAAGCATCTGCTTCGGCTCAGGTCATGATCTCAGGGTCCTGGGGTCAAGCCCCGCATCAGGCTCCCTGCTCAGCGGATAGCCTGCTTTCCCCCCTCTCTCTTCCTGTCTCTCTGCCTACTTGTGTTCTCTGTCTCTGTCAAATAAATAAATAAAATCTTTTAAAAATAACTGGTCCTGCTTGCTCAAAGAATCCAGTATTGGAGCCAAGACATGGGGCACTTTCTGTGGTTGTCTTGGCAGGAGGGAAGATGCTTGCTGTCTTTCCGTGTCATTCTTGTGGAAGTGGTTCGTGGGCACTTGTGTCTTCTGTTAGGCCTTCAGCTTTGTGAAATTTCCATCAAGGGAGAGAAATATTGCCAACTCGTTACTGAGAACATGTGAAGAATTAAACCCATGGATTCCTGTTTGGGCTTTGACACTGACTACTTGGGAACTTTGGCCAAGTTCCCCATTTCTCTGGGTCAGCGATAGCACTTTTAGAGAACAGGAGGCAGTGAACAGCCCCCTCTTAGAGCTCTTGTCAAGACTAGATGAGATCACGCATCCGAGAGCAGGGAAGGGGCCTGTATACAGAGGGCCCCCATAAATGTATGTCCTAGTTCTTACCAGTTTTAAAATCTGATTTAGGGGTCTAAGAACTCATTCTGTATATTCTCTTCTTGGGAAGATGGGGGGAGAGGACCTCCCCCATCTGCCCATGTAGCTTGGCACCTGCCTCAGAAAACTTCCTCCCGAGAGCTGCCCAGTTTCTTTCCATCTATCTAGGTGTTTTGGCAGAATAACCATCTAACATAATTTTTTCCCATCCCATCTATAGAATAGAAATAGAATGCTAAATAACAAGACTTGACTAAAAACATCTTTATAATCTTTTTAAAGAGGTAAAATTTTAAAAAAATACATATTTACCAGAAAAATAGTGTGGCCATGGTGATCCTTTTGCCCGTGTGTTTTGACCTGAGGTCCCTCAGGACTAGGCTGAATTGGGAGGAGATGGGCGTGAAATGGTTGGTCCATGCCCAGCCTAGGCTCCCCAGAGAGGATTCCTACACGCATTTCCCCACTCCTGGCGGGATTCTCTTCGGCTGTCATTCTGAGACCCCTGAACTTGCAGGATCTAAGAGAAGAGGATGTGGAGACCACACCCCATTGTCTTGCTAGAGTGGGGCTGGGTACCCTTTCTCTCAGGCAACATCAGCTGTGAAGCAATGGCTGAGCCACGTGACCGTCTCTTCTCCAAGCTGTCAAGTGCCTGAGATCCAGGATCCTGCCTTCATCCTCCGCCTCCAGGGCCTCACTGATTCCTCCGAGAAGTTCCATACATGCTCCTCTGATGAGCAGAGGAGTCCCCTAGAGTAAAGGAAGGAGCATGTTTGGGAGATCCAAATTTCCTTTTAGGTCATGCCCCCTGATCTTTCATACGCTCTTTTGTCTGTGATGGTTGTACGCATAGAGCTTGCACAGTGAAATGATGACTGTAACTTTTTCTTGTAATACATGGTGCGGACCCCCATGTCTATGCAAGAGGGGGAATGAGCGTGAGTCTGGTGTCCTTCCAGACCTCACACTCTTCAGATCCACCAGGAGCAGAGCCCATGTCCTCCTTGTGAACACATATCTTGGCTCACCACAGAACACCTGGCATGGTGTCTCCAAGTCCTTCCAGCTGTGCTAGGATTTGGGGTTCCTTGGGAAGCACGGATCACTCTACTGCGGGATGAGCTCTTCCCTTCACTTCTCTTCTTGAGTGAAGAGCCGTGCGGCAGAGCTCGCCCGATGCTGCTCTTCTATTCCCCTGACCTCGGCTCTTTTCCCACTTGGTTTATCACCTTTTCATCCTTCTCCATGTTCTTCCATCTCTGCTGCTTTTGTGATGAAAATGGCCTGTTTTATTACCTACTAAACCATTTTATTTTCCATTCCAAAACTTTCTCTGGGTTTTCATATTGATTTTTTTCTTTAATCACAGTGATATTCAGGTAACATAAATTAGCCATTTTAAAGTACTGGGTGGCATTTAGTACATTCATGGTGGTGTGCTACCAACACTTGCATCTAGCTCCAGAAAGCTTGTCATCACCCAAGAGGGAACTCTGGCCCTATCAGTAGTTACTTCCCAGTTCCCCTTTACAGCCTCTGCCAACCTCCACTTTGCTTTCTGTCTCTGTAGATTTATTTATTCTCAAAAGCTCACAGAAATGCAACTTTGTGGTAGGGGGCCTTCTGCCCTAGCTGCATTCACTTAGCATAATGTTTCGGAGGTTCCTCTGGGTGAAAACATGTATCCGTACTTCCTTTCTCCAGCTGACGAGTACTCCCCTGCCTGCGTGTGCCCCAGGCGGCTAATCCCTTCCTCCACTGGTGGACATTCATGTTGTTAACACCTTTCACTTACTGTGAATACTGCTCTTAGGAACATGTGTGCACATGCATTGTTTGAGCACCTGATTTCATTTCATTAGGGCAGAGACTTGAGAAAGGAGTCGCTGGGTCATATAGTAATTGCGTGTTTCACTTTTTGAGAAACTGTCAAACTGTTCAGTTTCCTAACAGCTGAACCATCCCTAAGCTGTTTCATTTTGTTTGTTACATGCCCTCTGGGTCTCTACTTTCCCCAGCAACCCTGGACAGCCCCTGCCCATGTTCCACGGGTCTCTGGAAACAGCTGGAGACAGAACTCAGGAATGCAGACGTGTGTGCTGCAGCGAGGAGACGAAATCGGGGGTGTTTCGGACCCTCCTTGCTTCCAGATCCCGAAAGTGTGCGGTTACCTAATGTCTGCCGTGGTTTGGGTCTCAAAGCTGGAAATCCCCACATTTTAAAAAAGAACGATTTTTCTCCATCACCGTGTTAGTCCTTCCTTGTTATCCCTTGGGTTTAACATGTTGTCTTGTTTTATCGTCATCCTGCTTTCTAAATGGGTATAGTTCACGGTGTCTGCTGCAGCCTTTAATGGGAAGGAGAGGGAAGCCCCGGGGAATGGGGACTCTCGGTGACTCTCGCTGTTCTTTTCCCATAGGTGTCATTCTTCCTCTTCATCATCTTCGTGGTGTACACCATGCTCCCCTTCAACATGCGAGATGCCATCATCGCCAGCGTGCTCACCTCCTCCTCCCACACCATCGTGCTGAGCGTCTGCCTCTCTGCGACCCCGGGGGCCAAGGAGCACCTGGTCTGGCAGGTGGGTGCGCCTCACCTCTGCCCGCCCTCACCACCCCACCCTGCGTGCCGGGGGGCTGTGTGCTGGTTCAGGGTGCGACTGTCCGTACCTGGCAGGGGCTTTCGCTCTGCTTTCTGGTGTGGACTCTCGTGTTTCTCATGGGCAGCCGGCCACACCGCATGCATCCGCGGCCGCAACACTTAGCAATCAGCGTCAGTGAAAATGAGGAATGGTGCTTCCATTTTGCTGATTGCTGAGCCGGTGGTGTGATTGTGAGGCTTACAAGCTATTCTGACTATTTTAGCACTTTTATTTTTAGAGTGAAAATAACTTACACAATTAAATTCGTAAGTCTCCCCCCACTTCTCTCTACCTTCCTATGTGAAACCCCTTCTTTACAGAGGAGAAACGACTGCTCCATTTCCTAATTTTCTGGCAGGTCCATGGGCATGATAAAGGTCTTTAAAATGCCAAGACAGCGAATTTAGCTTTGCTAATAAATGGCATTTCAAAGAAGCCATTGTACTTAATTAGTCTAAGTCATTTAGAAAGCGATTTGATTTCCTGCTGTGGACACCCGTACCCTCATCTGCATGCGGGGGTCACTGGTTTGAAGTTATTCCCGAGTTCCTTTTTTCACCCGGAACAGGTATATTTAATTTTGCTCGATTAGACTCAGACATTGAAGAAACTCAGCGGCGGTGTAAAAACGCCGCAGGCGCTGACAGAATTGGTGAACGAACAGCCCTGCCATTGGAAGGGGAATCTCAGACCTGGGTCAGGTGAGCCCGGGGTGTGGTCTGAGAACGCAGTTTGTGGTTCAGTTGAGGGAATGTCTTATTTGGAGTCTTGAAGTGGAACTGGAGGCTTATCCTTGGGTGTCTAACAATCCCCCTGAGTTGGAAAGCTTTCTAGGGATCCCTTTTCTCAACATTCCTCTCCTGGATCTCCTAAGACAGCTTTCAGGAAGCCCTGTGTTTGTGAGACGCCCTTTGCTGGCTCCGCGGGATCCTGAGCGCCGTGCAGTGCGGGTCACGCACTTCTACGCGGAGCACCGTGGGGGGCACAGGGGTGGGCTCGGATGGGGAGGCCAGCCGCGTCATGTCATGAATTTCCCGTGGGCTTCCCTGCGGCCGAGCAGAGCAGCCTGTAGCCTCGGGGACTCAGAGGGAGACTGGTCAGGAACAAATCAAATGGAAGTCGGAGGGTGGTGGTTTCTGAAGAGAAGAAACAGTGCAGCTGTGCCTGGGGGCTGGTGGGGAACGTGTTCCTTCCTGCAAGAGCCCCGCGTCGGCTTTGTCTGCAGGATGGTAGAGCTCCCCTTGAAGCTCATCCTTGAAGGCGGGGCCATTTCTCCTTTCTCTAGTAAATTCACTTTGCCACTCTCGTGGTGACGGGCCTGGGGCTGGGTCTGTATTTGCGGGAGGCAGGAGCGGGTGAGCTGCTCCGCCAGCTGGCGAAGATCGCAGGGGAAGCCCTCGCTCGCGGGTGCAGGGGCGCTCGAGCACATTTTCCGGGCTTGGACACCTTCCTGGTTTTAGGCTCTCCTGGAAGACATCTCTTGAACTTGTACTTGTCTCTTCTGCCCCTTCATGAATAACTAGTGTCTGCGGGGCAGGTGCAATAGAAAAAATATTCTGGGAAATGAGGATTAAGATACATGCCTGTGAGGATTAAATGGGGTTTAAAAAAAGTGGGGGGGGTGGATAAGTGCTTTGTAAAGACCCTGGTTTTTTTCTAGGTCATTACATACTGTAGTGAGTTTTTTTTTTTTTAAAGGCATTTTTAGTTTCTTCCATTAGTTAGAAAAAATTGGGAAAGAATGCAGTCTTAAATATTTAATTACTCAATTTTCAAAACACACAAAGGAAAATAATTCTTATCAGTGGCCAGCCAGAGATGGGATAATTCTGGAATGGCCGAAAGAAGACAAGTTTTTCATTCCAAATTATTTCATAGAAGAACAACACGAAAGGAGCAGAACAATGGAATGTCAGTGTTTCTTTGCTTCAGAAGTAATTTCACAGTGATTCCGAGATTCAGGAAAGGCAGGAGTTGCTGATAGATTTAAAATGGAAGGTCCAGTGGTAAATGTCAGAGTCATGAGGAAAAGCTCTCTAATACCGTGGTCAGGTGTAGGACATACAGCCTACAAGTAGCACTGGCTTATAATGTGAGAAGAACACTTCCTTGAGTTCTGTTTTGTTTTATTTCATTTTATTTTATAAAGAGAGAGAGAGGGATTGAGAGCCCGAGCGGGGGAGGAGGGGAAGAGGGAGAGAGAGAATCTTAAGCAGGCTTCATACCAGGACGGAGCTAAGTACAGCCCTGAGATCATGACCGGAGCTGAAATGAAGAATCAGATGCTTAACAGACCGAACTACCCAGACCCCCACTGAGTTCTGTCTATGAACCTTGTGCCTAACTTAGAATACTGTAGACTAAGTGGTTGTATTTCTGCAGTATGATTGTTTAAAGCAAAGTTACAACAAATGAAAGACTGGTTTCCTGTGAAGAGGTTTTCCTGTGGGTGATGGCCGGTATTAGCCTGCCTTCCAAGCCATCCATGAAGGAATGCATACTATTTAGCATGGATCCGTATTAAGAATATTTGTTTCCCTTTATTTCCTGAACATTGGCAATCCATCCATAGCTTGTAATGTTTCTCTGTTAACCAAAATGCTGACATCACAGAACACCCTCTTCCCTTCCATGTTGACTAACAGAGTTCATGATTCTCAGAAAACTTATTTTCCCAGCATTGACTTGAAGTGGAATTCAGCCTCAGGCTGTGCTATATCACTGAACTGAGGAAATTTAGTTAAAACCTGAAAATCGTGAATGGTAATTTCTAATGCATTTAAACATAAAGTATAATTAATCCCTACCAGCTTTTTAAACTTTACTTTGATAGACAATCACAGACCTACCAATAAGCTCCAAATCTAGTATAATTTTCTTTCCCTAATCTGTTGGAAGATGGGTTGCCAATCCGATGTCCCCTCACCCTTTAATGCTCCAGGCTGCATTTCCTACACACCGTTCTACCTAACCGTAATGCAGCTGACAAAACTGGGAAATCCACATCACTTTGCTCTGCCATTCAGACTCTTCCAGGTTTCCCAATAACGTCCTTTACAGAAAAGAACCCGGATCAGAATCCTGCAATGTCGCAGCGGGTTCTCAAGCCTCTTGGGTCTCCTTCAGTCTGGAGCGACTCCTTAATCTTCCCTTGGCTTTCAAGGTCTTAACGCTCTTGAAGGTTACAGACGTTATTTTGTCAGATGTCCTCCAGTCTGAGTCTGACATTTCCTCACAAATAGATTCGGGCTGTGCCTCTCCGGCAGGAGTCGCGGAAGTGACGCTGTTCCCGTCGTGTCCTGTCAGGGCCGCATTATTTATGCTGGTATCAGTGTGACGTGCTGTCTGCCAGACTTTCCCACTTGGGGATTTCTCTTTGTTACTAGGAAATAGTTTGTGGAGAGGTACTTTGATACCAGGCAATATCCCATTTTATTTACTTGCTGGTATCTCCACCGTCTGTCTGTTCCATACAGTGGCTTATCAGCCGTGGCCGTCCCTGTTTCTTTTGATGCCTGTGTGGGCTCCGACTTGTTCTGTGGATACTCCTTCAGGCTGGGCTCTCTACCTTTTGTGATGTGTCCCCCTCACTCTTGGAACACTTCCTTGCTCTCTGACACAACAAGATGTTCCAGGTTCATCCCCTGCTTTCCCTGTCCTGGCCCTGAAGTCCATCATCTCTCCAGGGAGCCTTGGGTCTCTTTCATGAAGAATGGCACTTCGGAGCAAGATCTGGGCTTCAGGTGTTTCCATTCCCACTGGGGTGTCAGTACTCCAAGCAAGGAGCGCACGCGTCTACACCTACATCTACTGTTATCTGTCATTCCATATTAAATACCATGACCTCACACTGCTGTTTCTAACCCACTGTGGATTCCATGCCAGTTTTCTCCTTTTCCACTGTGACTCTTTGGCTAATACATGATCCTTAATGTATTAACTTACTGGATCAATCCCAGTATGATCCAGTCTCCTCTCTCAGTTCCCACCCCTACTGCCACACAGGTGTCTTCTCACTTAGCCCAAATTCCCTTCCGTTCACACATGCCCCCTTCCCTGGTTCAGACTCTGACGCTCCATCCGTGTGAGGTCCCCTCCCCGAGCTGGGGCTCTGTCCCCTATGTTCTCCCCATGGCAGACCCTCCTGGGACCCAACCCGGCTTTATCACTGTGGGTGAGTTTAGCTTCCCTGGTCCCCTGTAGGTGCAGGTGTCTCTCGCTCTGCCCGACGGCTGAGGACTGAGTTATTCAGGAGAGAAGGACGGGTGTCTGGGTGGGTCAGGCGGTTGGGGTCTGACGCTTTGGTTCAGTCATGATCTCAGGGTGGTAACATCAAGCCCTGTTCAGGCTTCATGCTGCATGGAGCGTCTGCTTAAGCTTCTCTCGGCCCCTCGCCCTCTGCCCCTCCCCCGCTGCTCACGCACTTGCAGTCTCTCTCCCCCCACCCACGGAGATTAAATATCGGGGCGTCTGGCTGGCTCAGTTGGTTAAGCAACTGCCTTCGGCTCAGGTCACAGTCCTGGAGTCCTGGGATCAAATCCCACCTCGGGCTGCATGCTGAGTGGGGAGTCTGCTTCTTCCTCTGACCCTCTCCCTTCTCACGCTCTCTCTCTCTCTCTCGTTCTCTCTCAAATAAATAAATAAAATCTTAAAAAAAAAAAGAAATTAAATAAGTAACTAAATAAAATGAAAATGTTCCATTCGGGAGAGAAGGAAAAGGACAAGAAGCGCAGGAGGAGAGGCCGGGGCGAGGCAGTGGGCGCGAAGGAGCAGGTTTTGAGCCGCGTTTACTGGTCGGGGAGGAAGACATCCTTCTGAGCGGCTTGCTGTGATCTCTTGTCCTAGTCCCTCAGCGTATCTTATAACGCCTTCATCGTTGTTTTCTCTTTTTTTTCCCTCGTTTTATTTTTTTTTTTTCATTTATTTTCAGCGTAACAGTATTCACTGTTTTTGCACCACACCCAGTGCTCCATGCAATCCGTGCTCTCTCTAATACCCACCACCAGGCTCCCCCAACCTCCCACCCCCCGCCCCTCCAAAACCCTCAGGTTGTTTTTCAGAGTCCACAGTCTCTCGTGGTTCACCTCCCCCTTCCAATCTCCCTCAACTCCCTTCTCCTCATCTTTGTTTTCTTAACTGGGTTAAAAGGACAGTTTTTCTGGAATCTGGGATAATCCTTAAATATCAGGAAACTTAAAGAAGAGCCATTTTATGTGTTCTGTGTAAGAAGAATGTATTTTTATTTTTTAAAGATTTATTTACTCTAGAGAGAACAGAGGGGCAGAGGGAGAGGGAGAAGATCTCAAGAAGACTTGTTGCTAAGCGAGGAGCCCGACACAGGGCTACATCTCACAGCCCTGCGATCGTGACCTGAGCAGAAATTTAGAGTTGGACGCTGAACCGACTGAGCCACCCAGTCACCTGCCTGAGAAGAATGTACCCTTATTGACCAATCCTGAATTTCGTGTGAGCACCGAAAGTCCTTAGCAATTCGTGGTTAACTAGAAAATCAGAAGTTTCCTCGCATCAGTAGGCTAGCATGCATGTGACTCTGAGAGCAGCGAGGAGTCCTTTTTGTTTATGGCTGTGTCGAGGCAGAGGGAGACTGAGGTTAGGGAAAGAGCCTGAAACCGCCCCACTTGTGCTGTGGTGTTGCCTCCTGCCTGAGCCCGGGGTGAGGGTGACACTCCGTTCTGACCCACGACTGGAGGCTGAGCAGGAACCTCGCCTCCCAGATGAGGGCAGCTGGTCCATTGCTCAGGAGACGTGGTCCAGCGTGCAAGCTGTACGTCCTAGATGCACCTGTGGTCTGCTCGCTGTTTACCTGCCAGCCCCCCTGCCAGCAGGGTGCTGAACCGCCCTCAAGGAGTTGGCAGATGGCCCTGCTTATATATCACGATTATGTTGTCTACTTGAAGCTTACTTACTTTCCTTGTATTTTCATTTCCCTGGTTCTCATACCACATTCTGGCTTTTCATGTCCTGTCTCTTATTTTCCCATAAAACAAGGAGGACCTTGAATGTGGACTGACGGACACAAGCCAGTTACATGGGAATCCATATTCATCAAAGGAGATAAGCTAAGGAGCGCTTATGGATTTTCTAGCGGGGTTACTCATATTTCTGATAAAGGTTACAGAATTCTTTTATGCAGTGGATACTTTGGTATATTTATGATACAATTTGAAAAACAATTTTAGTTTGGACCTAAAGTGGAAAACAAAACCTGTCATCTATGGCAAGAGTGTAATCAGTATTCATGCCGCTTTGTTACGTAACCAGTTCCTCTTCAGCATAATTCAGGAGCTGTATATTAGAGTCTGGAATTAAATTGCATTTAGGATCTAATCTGAGAAGCTCAAAAGGAAAACAGCAGGTTACCAGCTGCCCAGGCTCCTGCTCTGGGGGAGACTAACAGTGGAGAATTCGGATCTCCCTCGCTACCGTTCTGTCTCTGGAGAAGTGGAGGATGTTAATATTTTCCACAAAAGGGAAGAAAGGAGACTGTATCACTCTTCATTTCGTGCGCATCTAGCTATCCATTGAGTAGATCCATATCTCGTTGTAGCAAGCTATGGCTTATGGGTCCTACAGGCACTGTGATTTGGAAGGAGTCAGGGTAAGCAAGGAAAGGAGGTAAAAATAGGAAAGTGTCTGACGGGACGGAATCCTGAAGCGAATATAAAGCACCCCGCATTCTTCTCTCCTTGTTCCGTCCTTGTCCTTCCGCCAGCCCCACAGAAACCCCTGCCTCTCCTTTAAGTGGCAGGAGCTTCACACCATCATCCCACCAGAGAGAGTCTGGTGGAACGGGTGGACGACAACAACACAATTCACACTTTCCTGCAGGCCATCCTATCACTTTAGAAACACTCTGGCACTTTCTAGAATGAAACTGCAAGAATGCTCAACAGAGAACTTCCTGTTAAAATTAATCATTGTACTGTGATGGTGGAATGAGACCTAGGTTTGTTTTTCAACATTAGGCTGTTTTGAGGAGGGTCTAGAAGGAAAAGAGGTAAAGGGAACCCCTATTATACCATGAGTTTTGTCTTGGATATTTGATTACAAGAGCAGAAAAACAGAAGGATTTCTTGAAAAAGGAACAAATGCTGGTCCCCCTCCCCCACCGCCTTTAGCTATCTGTATCCTCTCCTGGGTTCCGTCATCGGAGCTCTGTGCACTCTGTTCATTCAAAGCATTGGATTCATATCAAATATGATACATCACAGATCAGCATACAGGTTGATTGAGTAGCACACTCATTGGTTGTTATCTTGGTGGGTGGTTTTCCTCATGTGTTTTCCAACCCAGGCAACCGTGTTCCACTGTATACAAAGATTGGAGGCTCTGTGCATTCCAAATGTTTACTGTTGAAGATAATTTGTGAAAGGTACTGATTGTAATTATTTATTAATCCATTGGTAATTGCTCTTTAAAACCCCTAGAAGACAATAAAAAAATCAGCACCCTTAGCGTAAGTCACACAGGACTCCTTTTATTTGCAGGATGAATGGTGGATCTGCTGACTTACATGAACTTGAGAGGAAAATATATCTACAGCTTGACTTGAGCAAGAATTTCATCATGGTTCTAAGGGATCTCTTTAAAAAGTAGACAGAATCCCAATGATTTGGTGGAGTGGCGAGAGGATGTACACATAGTCACTGGGAGACGGGGCTGGAGATGTTTGTAGTTCTTTGTTAGGGCAGCAAACATGATGAAATGAGTAATAAGTGAAAAGGAGTTACCTGGGCCAGGTGCATGGCTAGTGGTCAGAACGGTCAGGTAGTACTAATAACGATGGCTTGGTGATACACCTACAGCCTTTTTTTTTTTTTTTTTTTAAAGATTTTATTTATTTATTTGACAGAGAGAAATCACAAGTAGATGGAGAGGCAGGCAGAGAGAGAGAGAGGGAAGCAGGCTCTCCGCTGAGCAGAGAGCCCGATGCGGGACTCGATCCCAGGACTCCGAGATCATGACCTGAGCCGAAGGCAGCGGCTTAACCCACTGAGCCACCCAGGCGCCCCACCTACAGCCTTTTGAGTATGTTTGTGGAGTGCATTAGACTGGGCAGGCTGGGAACAGAGAGAGGAGACATACTGTCTGTTTTTACGACAGTAGTCACAGATGC
The DNA here is from genome assembly GCF_022355385.1 of Mustela nigripes. NCBI lineage: Eukaryota > Metazoa > Chordata > Mammalia > Carnivora > Mustelidae > Mustela > Mustela nigripes. The sequence continues at coordinate 5,445,923 of NC_081568.1, forward strand.
CGTCTCGAAGAATAACATGCATTGATTTTTGCCTCTCCTCGGAGATGGTGGGATCTTGCTCACCAGACACTGGGTTCATCATTTTTTATTCTTCTTTTGATCCTTTTCAAGCAGCTCACGAGTGTTTTGACATGGCATATGTGCAGGGTGGTGGACAGAGCAAGAGCTTTGGCCTCAGATGGACTCAGAATTCTATTGTTCCCGCTTCATAGCTGTGTGTGGTGAACATGGAGGTTCACCAGAGACCCCTCAAGAAAAAGACTTGCTGTCCGCTTCCTGGGAGCATTGTGGGCAACCCTGATTTTCAGTCCTTAGACTCTTTAAGGCTGTCTCAGCTGCACAGAGCTGCCAGCTCAAGGTTATGTCTTTTCAAGGGTGGCCTCCATCCATGACTGTTTGAGGTGGGCACATGGACTCTATCCAGTCTGGACCACCACAGGGCATTGCTGGTGGCCACGTCTACTCTGGAGTTGCTGTGGGTTTCTCTTAATGTTGTCAGGCCTGCATCACAGTTCAGTTTCTGCCTCTGCTTAGTTTCCAGATTTCTTCCTTCCCTGCAGCCATTGATCCAAATGCCACTCCCTAGTAAACACTGAGCTCTGTCTCAGAATGTGCTCCAGGCCAGCCTGCAACACTGCATGAACTTGGGCTGATACTTCAGTTTACTGTTTTCTCTATTGTAAAATGGCAGCAGTAACAAGGACTTCCCTGGACAGTTGCTGGCCGTGGTGCTGATTTAGTGAACTAGCATGTCTGGAGAGCCCGTCATCAAGCAGGGCTGGTACTTAACCCGTCAATAAATGGTAGACAAGAACAGCCTCATGATGTATTTTACTAAGTTTAAATGACTTTTACAAAAACTAAGAGTGATGGGACATAAAAATATTTTGGGAAATGTGTCAATAAGCAAAGTCCCAAATGGCCTGTGGAGTTGAGTCAGGCAAGAGTTGGATTGTACATGAGAAAACCCGTCAGAACACAGATCTGGCCTGGTTGACCATCCCATCCTGTGCCCACTCAGACTTAAGGCAGTGAGCGTCATCTTGCTCCAGCAGCTCTAGTTCAAGAGGAACTAGAAGCCCCTCCACTAACAAGTGGAGTTTGAAGTTTTGCTAATGCTGGAAGATCTCAGCTCCTGTAGGTTAATGGAATACCTGGTTTTGGAAACCACTGAAGCAGAGTTCATCGCTTGTCAAGAGTGAGAGGGAGAAGTACAAGAGGAGGCATTTATAGGGTCACTTTGAACAGGACATCTTGGACGTCTGTGCCATCGTTTCTCTGGAATGTCTTGTTCTCTGGAGAAGCCTGCACTTGTTCCCCAGGCAACCCTGGGGATTGCACTTTGTCCCACTCAGACCAGCCATGGGGTATAAGGTGGTATAGGGTGGATCTGGCCATCCTGTGTGTCTGTGGTCAGAGGAACATGTACTCATACAGCTCTGCATCTTCGTTTCCCTTGTGCCCCCTCCAGCTGAGATACTATATTGGTTTCCCAGGGAAGCTGTAACAAATTACCACCAACTTGGGTGCTAAAAACAACAGCATTTTCTAAACTATGAAATGTATTCTCTCACAGAAGTCAAAGCCAAGGCTTTGGCAGAGTTGGTTCCCTCTAGAGGCTCTGAGGAAGAATGCGTTCATGCCTTTCTCTAGCTTCTGGCTGTTGCTAGCCTTTCTAGGCATGGTGTGGGGCTTCGAAATTCCATTCTGTGTGTCTGTCTTCAGATGGCCTTCTTCCCTTTTTGTCTCTGCATCTCCTCCCCTTATGTCTCTTACAGAGACACTGGTCATTGTCTTTAGAGCCCTACTGAATCCAGGATGAGCTCACACAACATTCTTAGAGTGATTACATCTGCTAAGACCCTTATTTCAAAAGTCATATTCTGAGGTTCCCAGTGGGGGAGATTTGGGGGCTTCTGTCCAGCCCACTAGAGATACCAGCATCCACAACTAGACTGCAGCTCCACTCCACTCCTGCACAGACTGGTGCAGACCTTCCCTGTAGGTAGTCTCCGAGCCAGTGGCCATGGGGTTCCCCTTCTCTTGCCTCCTCAGATACAACTAAGCTCTGTGGTGCACGGCATAGCAAGATACCTCATTGGAAGCTATTCTTGGTAACATATATGAAAGCAAAGCAAAACTAGGAGAATTTAGAGTGAGGAAATATCAGGAAATTCCACCCTTGTTTAAACAAAGCTATCATCCACTGTCCCATTTAAAAATAGGTGATATGGTCACATTTTTTAAAAAAGTAGAAGGAAAGGTTTCAAAAGGTTTTCAGTGAATACACTTCTTCCAACAACTTGTGAATTCTTTCATTACTTATAGTGACTTTTTATTTGATCTTGTTACGTTTTCCAGATATATAATCACATCATTTTCAAGTGAATTTCCAATTTTTGAGGTTTAATTTATTTTCCAATTGCTTTGTCTAGTACCTCCAGAAAAAAATGAACATTAAAATGGTGGTAAGAGACACAGTTACCTGTGTTTTGTTTGTTTGCTTTTTATCTAGTAGGATTGATGTTTTTGTCTTTTAAGTAGTATGTTGGCATTTGGGTTAAGTAAGTTTTACAATTTGAAGGAAGTAACCATCTGTTCCTACTAGAGAGGTCTTATTTTCTCCTTTTCCATTTTGTTTTTCTTTAAGGAATGGATCTTGAATGTATTAAAAGATAGTTTTGTCACTGTTGGACAGGATTGTATGATTTCTCCCATTGTATAATATTGAACATTCTTGACTTTTTTGGATTAACTCAGTAGGTCATATTATTTATCTATCCGATGCTTATTTCCTTTGGCCAATAACTTATGAAAGATTTTACATTTATTTTGACTGTAATAAGAGCAAATGGACAGCGCTTGCCTTGGGCTGTGTGCTCTACTCATGTATCAGTGCATTTCGTCTCAAAGGTTCCTATAGATAACACTAGATTAGATCAGATGCTGTTCCTTTTCTTTCCTATGAAAATTCTTCTGTTTAGATTTACTTTCTCTTCTATAGTTTGTTTCTGTCAAATATATTTTCTTATAAATACAGTCTCTTTCACACAAGCTTTCAGTGATTTTCATAGTGTTGAGTAATCTCTGGTCATGGTTTCAATTACTTCTGTATCTGTGTTTGCTTCTCCTTCTCCCTGGTTACTTTCTTATTGTTGAGATTTTCCCTTTCTCTGTTAATTCCAGATTCATCTCTCTAATATTTTGTTTATTTTGTTTTTATTTCTACAAGGAATGTAATGTGGATATATTTATTATTTTTATTAATTTGGGGTGTTTTTTTAGTTCAGTTTTTTTCTTTGTTGATTTCTTCCAGTTTTTTTTTTAACTTCTAATTTCTTATGTTAGATCCTTGAGCCATTTTTTTCTCTTTTTTCTTTTTTTTTTAAATTTTATTTACTTTATTTATCAGAAAGACAGCGAATGAGCAAGAGAGCACTAGAAGGGGGAGCGGCAGGCAGAGGAGGAGGCAGGCTCCCTGCTGAGCAGAGAGCCCGATGCGGGGCTCCATTCCAAGACTCTGAGAACATTACCTGAGCCGAAGGCTAACTAAGTCCCCCAGGTGCCCCTGTCTTGTTCCTTTATATTTTATACAAGTATGGACCAGCTATAAATTTTCCTCTAAAATCTGCTTTAGCTCTATGCCTTATATCTTTATATGTACCTATCATCATAATTTTCTAGATATTTTGCAGATTCAGTCTATTTTTCAACATAGAGAAACTTTATTGCCCCCCCCAAACTGAATCCCTAGGGATGGAGGATTTTTCTTTTCTGTTTTTATTAGTAATTTTAGGTTTGGTTTGGTTTGGGGTTTTGTTTGTTAGTTTGTTTTTGCATTAAGATCAGACAATTTTCTATGTTATTTCTACATTGTGGATTGTCTTGAAGCCATCGTTCGGTAGTCTATGGCCAGCCTGAAGTTTTATTATTTTCCTTTACAACAGAATTGATCGTTCTACCTGGATGCTCACTGGACCCCCCCCTTTTTTTTTAAGTCTAGCAAGTTTACTGTGATTTGAAGTTTTATTGATATTTTTGGCTTCAGTCTCCATTTTCCAGAATCCTTTTAATCTGAACACTGTTACTGTGAATGCTAATTGTTCTTGGGGTGCCTGGCTGGCTCAGTCAGTAGAGCATGCATCTCTCATTCTTGGGGTTGTAGGTTTGAGCCCCAAATTGGGTGTAGAGATGACTTAAAAATAAAATCTTAAAGAAATGAGTGCTGATTGCTCTCAGCGTCAACACAAGAGCACACTGAGCACAGGTGGAGGTGGGTCACTGCACTATGTGACACCCCAGAGAACACACTTGCTGTAGCCTCTGGAGATGCCAACTGGCAGAACCCCCACACCTCGAAGCAGGGGAGCTTCCCACAGTGTGTCCAGTGAGATCATCCCTTCTGGAGACTAACCTCCTGAACATACTGAATGCAGGAGGCTCCCACTGACATTCCTACAATTGCAAACCAGGGACTTGGCCTTCACACATTATGGTGGGTCCCTCACCCTGGATAGGTACCTCTCTACTTCCTTTCTGACGTCTGCATGCTCCTCCATGAGGGCCCTCTTATGGTGTCTTTCCTTGGCTTCCTACCGCTGAGCCCTGTATGCTTTTACGTAGCCCTCACACCTGCTTGGAGTTTGGAGGTTCTATTGATTTTCTAATTTTGTTGAAAATATAAATTACGTGTATATTTCCCATGCTCTTTGGTGTTATGAATAGTTTCTAGGAAAAGATGAAATGTTATCTTTGTGGGTCAAAATGGAAGTATTTAGTTTTTAACTTTTTTTTAAAGATTTTATTTATTTATTTTACAGAGATCACATGTAGGCAGAGAGGCAGGCAGAGAGAGAGAGAGAGGAGGAAGCAGGCTCCCTGCTGAGCAGAGAGCCCAATGTGGGGCTCGATCCCAGGACCCTGGGATCATGACCCAAGCCAAAGGAAGAGGCTTTAACCCACTGAGCCACCTGGGTGCCCCAGTTTTTAACCTTTTCTTTGGTTTCTTTAAAATGTCACCTTCTGTGTCATGTCTGAGCCTGAAACACTAGATCAGGATGGTAACCAAAGACGGGAAGGGGAAGAAAAGAATAGAGACTAACTAAAGTTTATTACCATATGGAATATATTTCTAAGATTCCTAGCCACAAGTTGTATCAGTCAGCTTAGGCTGCTATAACAAAACACCACAGACGGAGTGGTTTAAACAACAGATATTGATTCTCTCACAGTTCCGGAGGTTGGGAGTCTGAGATCAGGGTGTCAGTATGTTTGGGCTCTAGAAAGAGCCACCTTTCTGCTGTGTTCTCGCGTGGGAGGGAGGGAAGGTACAGGGAGAACGGGAGAGGAGACAGGATGAGAACAAGTGTCTGTGCTCTCGCATCTCTTCTTATAAGGACACTAAAATTGAAGCAGATCAGGGCTCCACCCTTATAATGTCATTAACCTGAATTCCTTCCTTTACTCCAAACACAGTCATTTCCACGTATGGATTTGAGGGGGCTACCGTGCAGTCCAGCAGCTACCTTGCCTGGTTTACTAGGTTTGCAGGTCTGAGTCTCAGCACAGTGTGAAGGACTCAGCTGCAAGTCTTAAGCTCTAGCCCCTGAGCACTCCTGTTCTCTGTTTCTCTTTTTAAATTGCTCTGCCAGGAGGCAGGCAGACCGATGCAGAACAGAGGGACAGTCCATGTGGCAAAGCGGTCCCTGTCCTGGGCCACAGTGTGACCAGTGGGCATCCCTGGCCTGAGGCAGGGGCTGTGACTGTGGGAGGCTCCTCCCTGATTCCCGTGCCTCCTAAGAACCCCACGCTTTGCTCTCGCTCCCTCCCCCAAGAACCATCGTGCTGCGCTTCAGTAGGCTGATTTGTCTGTGTCTCCTTCTGTTGCACGTTGCTGGGGTTTTTGAGATGAGCTTCTGATGTTGGTGGCAAGAACTAAAGCTTTTCAATATGTTTATCTGTCCCGGCACCAAGGGTACATGGCGTTAACTGGATGTGTGCGTGAGAAAGCATGAGAGGGACGGAATGAATGGGCGTGAACACGCATACCCACATGTGGAGGCGCAGCCTGCCTCTCGGTGCCTTTGATATCACCAAGTGAGGAGAATAACAGGTGGTTCCTCCTTGTTGCACCGTCTGCAGTCACGATGCTGAATGTGACGTCCGTGCATTGGTGGCATCCATTCGAGGGAAGCAGGGGGAGTGACCGCAGCCCCAATAGCCTCCACCCTCTGCACTTGCGTTCTCAAGATCGGTCAGATCTTCACATGGAGTTCGAATTCCTTCCTGAGCTCTTCCCACCTACAGTGTTATAGAAGAATCAGAAGAAAGATACAAAGATGGCTGAAGAACTGGAAACCGAATATAGAAAGAGACGTTCAAGGACATGAAATGACTTGGGGTGGACAGAAAAAGGAGACAAAATTCACGGGCTCCGGTGATGATAACATGATACATAGAAGAGTCCCGCAGCCCCTGTGAGCTTAGTCTCTGCATCTAGCGATCATCTTATTTTGGATGTTTAGGCAGAGGAGGTCACCAAATTCCTTTCCTATTCATACAGAAATGGAGACATTTTCAAAAGTCCTGAAGACACAGAGATGAGCTGCCTTACACATGGCTCAGAAGGTTTTGTCCACGAAGAACCTAGTGCTGCTCTGGGTTATGCTTCGACGTAAACCTCTGGCTTAAGACGATGAACAGGTCGAAGACGGCTGTCCTTGATGGAGTGCATAGCGGCCTCTCTGCAGCAGAGCTGGGCTCCCCTTTGGAAGGCCTTCCTGGCTTTCCCTGCCGAAGAGAACCCAGAATCGGGCAGTTCTACTCATCAGGAACTGCAAGTCCGCGACGCAGGGAAACACATTTCCACTCTCAGCCTCATCACTTCCGGGCACACCTGGCGGTTGTGGAACGGAGATTATGGATGGATGTGGACGAGTCCCAGCAGAAGCCTCCCCTGGGGAGTGGGGTGCTGCCTCCTCCTGCCGGCCCGCACAAGCCCTGCAGAGTTGGTTCAGCAGTAACTGGTGCAGTTGATTACCCTTCGACTTACCTCCCTTGAAGAACCTTCTCAGACGGCCCTAGGGCCCGGGCCATCGAGGCAGGAACCCTGCAGTGCCTCCTTGCTGCTCATTGCCTGGCGTTCTCAGTTCTTTATGTTGCACAGCCTGCTGTGTGTCGAGCCTTTCGGGATACTTCCCTCAACCGGAGTTAGCCTTTACCAACCCATCTAACAGTCTGGCGGCCTTTTGAGGAATTTGGTCAGGTTTTTATTAGAAGGAAGGTTTCATGCTGATCTAAATATTTTAGAGCAAGAACTGTCACTTCTAAATAAAACTTTTAAAAGCAAACATATCGGGCACCTGAGTGTCTCACTGGTTAAGCCTCTGCCTTCGGCTCCGGTCATGATCCCAGGGTCCTGGGACCGAGCCTTGCGTCAGACTCCCTCCCTGGCGGGGAGCCTGCTTCTCCCTCGGCACCCTCCCCCCGCCCCAGGTCATGCTTGCACATGAGCACTCTCTCTTCTCTCTCTCTCCAAAATAAATAAAATCTTTAAAATAAATAAATAAAAGTAAGCATAAGAAGCCCATGGTTCCTTCATTTCCTTCCCTTAACTCTGTCTCTTACAGAATTTAAGGAATCTTGTGGGTTTCTATAAAAAGGCTAGGTTTGTTTTTTTTTTTTTTTTAACATTTTATTTATTTGACAGAGAGAGATCACAACTAGGCAGAGAGGCAGGCAGAGAGAGAGTTGAGGAAGCAGGCTCCCTGCCAAGCAGGAAGCCCGATGCGGGGCTCGATCCCAGGACTCTGGGATCATGACCTGAGCCTAAGGCAGAGGCCTAACCCACTGAGCCACCCAGGTACCCCAAGGCTAGGTTTCTGTCTTGGGGGTAGAGTACATTCTTGCCTCAAACTTTATAGATTATTTCAAGCTTACCTTTTGGACCACTTAAGTTTCTCATTTCTTACTTAGCATGTTTTAAAATCTAATATTTCTAACGTCCACAGACTCAAAGATATTTCCATTTTATCGCAGGCCTCTTGGCCTGTGCACGATGTACGGTCCATTTTGACGATCTCTGGCTCCAGATCCCCGGAATTACTTCTCTGAAATAGAAGTTCGCTCGTTGCCTCCACTTCGGCCGCCACGGCCAGTTCGAACGAAGCATCCCCCAAACTCAGCTCCTTCTTGTTCTGCAACCTTGCGAATGGCTCCGCCATCGGCTGGCTTCCCGGCCTGTAGGTTGGGACCCGTCTTGCCCCCCTCCTCTCGCCCTGCTAGAGACCAGCTTCTGGTTGTTGTCCTTCCTTCAAGGCCTAGTCTCCTTCCCGCCCTCCACCCTGCTGCCCCGGCTGGGGTCCGATGGACGCATTCCTTGCTGCTTGGGGAGCTGCAGGAATACCAGGCCTGGCTCGAGGCCGGATGCTCGGCTCTCCCAGGGACGTCCTGAAGCTCAGGTCTGCCTTCATCATCCTTTATTCCCTGCGGAACGAGTCACCCAGCTGTCTTGGGGCGGCACGGGAGGCCCCTACGATGTGCCCCTTATCCACACCCTTCCCTCCGGGGACTCTGAGCTCAGCAGATGCTGAACCACAAGCCGGCGCCTGACTCTGCTTTGCCTCTGTCGTGTCCTCCCTGTGGAGCTTCCCACCATTGTCACCTGGACACTGCTTGCGAGCCAGCCTAGGTGTCTCGCCCTCTGGCACGTGAACCTGCCCCAGGAGCCCACGTGCGAGCTCTGGGAGTGGAGCCGCAGTGCTCTTCTCCCCTGGAGCCCGCCACTCTCCCCGGCTCCTGCGCTGCCTGGGCGCCCCTCGTAGAAACGGCCTTGTCTTTGCTCTCTGGGCCACGGCGGGCGCACAGGTGCTCTCTGCGTGTGTGAGGTACGGGTCTGTCTACCCCGGTGAACCTCGTGCCGTGGCTCTCGGAAAGCCTATGGGGGTGCTGCAGGAGCAAAGACAGAAGTTAAATACTTCGGTGAAATATTTTCTGCCGAATCCCCCAGAACTAAAAGGCATGCTTTCCCTTGTCAAAGTCACTGTGATGTGTCATGGAAAGAGCTTTAATTTTCGAGTCACAAAGACTGGAGCTCAAATCCCCGTTGTGCATGAATTGGTTGTAGGAATTTGAGTGAGTGATTTCACTTCTCCCACCATCTGTGGACTTATCTGTAAAAGAGGGCCAGTGGCAGAAGTGGACAGAGGATTAGGGCTCGGGCGTCCGTAATTCCTAGCTGAGCGCTTGGCCCACATCAAGTGTCCAGTAAATGGCAGCCACTCAAGAGCTTGTGGCTTTCTGGGGTTTTTCTTTCTGTAGCATATTTTTTGTTGTTGTTGTTATTTTTCAGTAACATGCACATAACTTTTAAACTTAGGAGAGAGCATCCTGAGGCATGTAAAACGGGTGAAAACACGGCACATCCAGTGAAGTATGCCGTCAAGATTTCTTGGAGCAGCAAGTGGGCGAGTCGTGTGACCCTTAAGGGAAACCGCGTCATATCGCATCAGGCAGATCAACAGTTAAATGTGTACAACTGTGGAGACTCATGATGGGGCGTGGGAGGGGCACGTAGGAAGTAGTTCTCAAAACCCATTTCTTTAACGGTAATAATAACTTTAATTGTATTATTTTTGCAGATCACGTTACAGTTTTAATAAATCTGTTCTCATAAATTTAGATAGCTTACCAAATTAATGTCAGTTGCACGTTCATGAATCTATCTAGAGACGTACTTTGAGTAACTGCTACATTCCAGTCCTTTCTAAGGGTGACCAAAAAGACTCGCCTTACAATGGTAGTAACAAAGACTTCAAGCACTGTAGTGTCTGCTGGGGAACTTTCAGGAACACAGAACGCGTAACAGTTTACAAAGGGAGATGATTGTTCCCTCTGCAGTCGAGTTAGTCCAGCGCTGTCCACAGCCAGACTCTGCAGCGAGAAGGCGGGCGGGCTTGCGAATGATAGCACAGCTCGCTGGTCACTCAAGTGTGAGATTGCCAGTGGGGCTTACGGGGGAGTCCGTGAGCCAGGAAGAAAGACTTGGCTGTGATCTTGAACAGGGGTTCACGGTCTTTTGCTGGGAAGAACCACAGAGGAAATATTTTTGGATTTTCGGGCCATCTGGTCTCTGAGGCAAGTGCTCAGCTCTGCTCGCCGTAGCGCACGAACTCCTGTGAGCAACACACAAGCACATGCATGTGTCTGGCCAGGTGCCAATAAAACTTTATTGGCAGAAATCAGACATTGGCCAGACTGGACCTACTGGCCTGTCCTACAATAACAACTAGAAATCTTGTCTTCCCTCTAATAACTTACACCCCACAATAGCCTTTAAAATTCTTTAAATGAAATATAACTTCTCTCTGAAATTTAGGCAACTTCCAAAGCACTCATTTTCTTCTAGAAATAGATCTCCATCTTATTCGGGGGGCCTCAGACAATGGCTCCCTGTGTCACATCCCTGGTGAATGTGAGGTTGGTTTGTATTTAATTGGTCTCAATGCCTCCACTCTGGCCATAGGACTCAGGGTTCCTCCCCTTCCCACCTCCAGTTTCTCTTGTGCCCTGAGCGTGTCTTGATGTCTTTGCTGGATTTTAAGCAGATGCTTCGGATTTCCCGTAACACAGTCACATTTGTCAACACCGTGGAACTGGCTGGGAGGTTGAGGCACACGTGCCATCCATTCTTCAGCCCGGGGGTGGGGGTACTGCCTAACAATTCCCCAAAGAGCAAATGAAGGAGCAGAATGAAAAATTCCCAGGATATGGTGGTCAGCACTTCGCACTACTTGTGCCACGGCTGGGTCTGTTTTAAAAAGACAGACAGCGTCGGTGCGATAAGCCCGAACACTTTACTAAAAGATGGTTGATTCCTAACCTGCCTCCTGTGCTCCCAGGGCAGCTTCTCCTTCTGTGTGGTCCACATGGAGGGAGGGATGAAGGGAGATGAGAGCCTTCTCAGGAGAAAAGGCCCTTAAGGATGCTCAGCCCGTCCACTGGCGCCTTGCCAGCGATCTAGCAATTCAGCGCTCTGGCTTCTCCGTCTTTGCTGAGAAGCCCCTCACCCCGCCAGGGCTGCCTTATGCCCATGGGTGCATGTTTGTAGTCCGCTCTCGGGACCGGAGCGCACGATACTGTACCAGAGCACACAGTACTGTACTGGTGTGCACGACACCGTACCGGTGTGCAGGATACCGTACCGGAGCGCACAACACCGTACCGGAGCGCACGACACCGTACCGGAGCGCACGACACCATTGCATCACCCGCGGCCGCGTGATCCTTTCCATTTGCTGCTATTCTCATTTCTCTCCCGTGAACCAACCAGCAAGTGCTTCTCAGCAATTTCAGCTTCTGCCCCAGCCCACTCCCCCTGGGGTCTTCATAAACCATTGGGATATTTTGTTTCAAACTCTCTGAAAATGTAGCCTACAGGGTTTTCATGGTCGGCCCAAAGCTGGCAGCTAAAAATAAAATTTTAGCTGACTGGCAGCATGAGAAGTGCCCAGATCAGCAGATGGTGCGAAATGCAGTTGTAAAATGAAAATATATTCAGGAAAATACAAAACGCTTCCCATGTATTAAAGGTCTGGTGGGAACACAGGCTCTTGGAAGGCGCAGGGGAGTGTGAGTTTGGGGCATTCTGGAAGCAGAGGGTGTCTGTCTCTGAGAGGCACTGGAGGTCCTGCCCCCGTCTTCAGGGCAGGAGAGAGAACTGTGGCCTGTGGCCAGGACGACGGCGCCCCCTGGGGGACGTCCCCAATGGAGCAGGGAGAGCCACCACACCCAGCGACCCCCGTGTCCCTGTGCCAGGAAGTCTTCAGACGCCCTTTGCAGGGTTGCAGGGTCATCCCGCTCTCCCTGCCCCATGTTTTAAATCAGAGGCTTGCTTGGGGCCGAGATGGTGCTGAGAGCAGCCGCCGCAGCAAGGTCGGAGATGTGAGTCTGCAGCAGATAGCGAGCGGGACGGAAGTAGCATGAAAGCCAAGTGCAGTTTTGTCCAATTAGAAAGTGGGACAGATCGCGGACGGTCAGATTCGGTTTGAACGCATGGAAGGCAGAAGGTGAGCCACTGTCTGCAGCAAAGGGAGCAGCAGGATGTGACAGAGTCTCCTGAAGAAGAAGCCTGTTTAGGGATTTTAGTTGGCTTCAGATTGCTGGGTGAGTGCGTCCCAAGAGCAGAATTATCCTGTCTCCAGGAAGACGGTGTGATGCAGAGCCGCATAAAACAAAAGGAAGTGATGGAGTTCACAGTGACCCCTTTGTCTGTATCTTTTATGATGACATGCATTTCCAGAAAACAGGTTGATCATGGCTAATGCATGAGCATTTACTCATGAATTGACATTGAGTTAACTAACGTCTCTTTTCCCAGGCATTTTCCGTACCTCAACTCGGGGTGACCTCTGGCTACAGTGGAGAGGCCCCTGAGGCCGGGAGAGGCGGCGGGTGTTTCAGGTTGTTCAGCCTGTGACAGCGGGTCTAGGACTTAGGTCCGGGCAGCCTGACTGCAGAGCCCACACCCCTAACCACAGTGGGAGGCCATGGGTACACTCCCTCCCTCTCACGGTGACCATTCATTCAATGCGAGACAGAGGTTTCCCAGAGTCACATAATAAAAGTCAAATTTAGATGATTTTCTTGACTTTTAATGGCAGACTGAGAAGGAATTAAACTTTTGGCACAGGGTCAGTAGCGAGATGTGCTGGATTATAATTTAAAGCCAAGTTGGGGGAGACTTACAGCAAGAATGGGGTTTCCAAAGTCGCTGGTGGAACCATTCCCACTGCTGGTGATGGGTTACGGGTGTGAAGCAGGAATATCGGTCCAGAGTCACCTTTCCTGGGAAGGCAATAAAAAAATAGGACAGGAGCAAGAACAAAGGAGGGGGCATGACCGAGGAAGCTGGGGACATGGGCTCTGGGCCAGCTCACCGTGAGCCAGGAGCCCTGTGACCCTGCTGCCGTCCCCGTGTGAATGCCCTCATCTGTCAAATGAGGGGTTTGGAGAGAATGATCTCGAGGTCTTTCCCTTCTCTGTCCCTTCGTGACAAAGTGCAGAGCACCGCTGTAAAAACTGCTGTGGGAAACACTGAAAGGGAAAAGGATCATGGCCCGTGGAGAGGTGAAAGTTTCCGGAAATGGAATGGTAGAGTGGGGTACTCCGGATGGAGAGGTGCCGGGCAAATTCAGTTGGAAGTATGGACCGTGTGGCCCCAACCGACCAGACATGGACTCTCGTTGTGCTTCCAGATGCAGGCAAAATCACTCGCGAGTTCTCTCTCTTCTTGTTTTCGGCATTTGCTTTTTAATGAAAAGGGATAAAACAGCTCAAGAAGAACTATAATCCGTTTACCTGCGTGACCCTTGGAAAATCTGGAAAACTTTATGTGAAGCGAGTGTGGTAAGAGAAAGCAAAGAAGCAGGGCACAAGAAGCCGACACAGGGCTCCCAGGGCCCCGTCCCAGGGGCCACCGCGTGGACCTCTCCATGAGGCTGTCCTGAGGTTTTCGTCCAGTGGCTGTTGCCAGACTGTAGGCTTCATGGCCACATGCCATTTCACAGTTTATTGGTTTAGATCTTAACTGATTCAGTTATGTAAGTGGGAAGCAGAAATAACATAATTCTTTAAAATGCAGATTCCACACAAAACAAATACGGCATAAATCCCTCAGCTGTCCTAAGATCGTTTCCCCAAGATTGCCAACTTGCTTATCTTTGCAAAGAACCAGATTTCATGTTTCTTGGTTTTTCTCTATCATTTTCCTCATTTTAATTTCATTAATTTCTCTTCTAACTTTATCTCTTTGCCTCTGCTTGCTTTATGTTCAATTTGCTCTTTTTTCTCTACTTTCCCAAAGGAAAGCTTATGTTACTAATATTAGATCTATTTTTCTAAAACATGCAAATTCAGTGCAACCAGTTTCCCTCTAAACGCTGCTTTGGTTGCATCTCACAAATTTTGACGGATGGGTTTTTCATCTTCCTTTTGTTCAGGGTATTTTAAGATTTCCTTTGAGATTTCTTCTTGGACTGAAAGATTATCTCTAAGTATATTGTTTAATTTCCAAATATTAGGAGGATCTTCTGGCTATTTTCCTGCTACTGGTTTCTGGTTTAATTCTTTTGTGGCCTGGGAACACACATTGTATGATTTCCACTCTTCCACATTTGTTAAGGTTAGTTTTAGGTCCAGAATGTGTGATCCATTGTGGTGAATTTTCCATGCATTTTTGAGAAGAATGTACTCTGATATCGTGAGGTGGAGTGCCGTTTCGGGGTCGGGTTGATGGATCGTGCCGTGCAGGTCCTTTAAACCCTTATGTCCGTTCTGCCTGCTTCATTTCTTAGCTACTGAGAGAGGGACACGAAGTTTGACTATATTCATGGATTTGTCTGTTCTTTCAGTTCTGTCAGTTTTTATCTTATGTATTTTGACTCTCTGTTGTGAGGAGCATACACATTTAGGATTATTATGCGTTCTTGGAGAACTGACCTTTTTCCATTATGTAATGCCAGTCTTGATCTTTGATAATTTTCCTGTTCTGAAGTCTGCTTTACCAAAATTAATATGGTTATGACAGCCATTTTGGGGTCTTAATAGGTGTTTGAGTCCACTTTCTCCATGGAGACAGAACTAGTAGTGAATATATTTATTTATATTGTGTTTATCCCAACACAGTTACCGATGGCCCTACACACACTCAGAGGTTTCAGGAGCTCTTCTTGTATTAGCTGCTTCTTCTCCCAGAACCATCTGAAAGTCCACTTGTGATTCAGAGACAGAGAAACAAATCTCTCCATTAGACCTGAGAGCAAGTGACTGCTGGTGCTTCACTCACGCTTTCCCGTGCCCCGGCAGTGTGGGTCCCTTCCCTGTGACAAGGAGCAGCCCCCAACACTCATGTTTGCTGTTACAGGAAGGTCCTACAGAACCAGCAGGGACTAGCTATGGTGAGCAGGCAGCACTGGTTTCCTATGGCTGCTGTAAGAATTACCACAGCGTTTGTGGCTTAGGACAACACAGATTTGTTCTTATAGTGCTGGAGGTCAAAAGTAAGAAATTGGTCTCACTGGGCGTTAGATCAAGGTGTGGGCAGGGCGGATCCTTGGAAGGGTCTGTAGGAGACTCCCATCTCCTGCTTTTCGTGTTCCTGTCATTCCAGCCTTTTCCTTCCAAACGTGCGTGTTCAATCACCTCTCTGATCTCCCCTTTCCACCTTGCATAATGCCCCATTTAGTGGACCCACCCAGGCCATCCAGGATGACTTCCCATGCCCAGATCAGTAACTGAATCAACCTGCCAAGCCCCTCTACCCTGTGGGCTTGTATTTGTGGGTTCAGATGTCTTGGGTGGGGCCCCGCCCCGCCCACCACGGAGGCTGTCCCTTCTCCAGTATCACCTGCTACACCACTGCTCTGCTCTGGAAGGAGGGGTAAGTAGGGTGAGGGCAGAGAGTCCGGGAGCATCCAGGGACGCCCCTCCACGTGAAGACAAGAGAAGGGCTCATCACACAGAAATGAAAAAGAAATGACATCCAGGTGAATCCCAGGTGCCTTGAGCTGGGACGGATTCCCACAGAGAGAGACACGCGATCCCTGAGCATCTGATGCGCCGTATCACAGGGACTGGCTGCTGGAGGTGCCCCCGGCTCCGGGGTCTGCTGGCTCCAGCTGGGTTCAGACCACCCCAGCACTGGCGGAAGTTTGGGTGACATGGGAAAGGGAAGCCAATCATACTTCTTCCCTTCCTGGTGACCTCAACGTTGCTTCTCCCCCATGGTACCAGCCTCTGGTGGTCAGGCCCAGTGTGGTTCTGCACAGTAACCTGGGGCTCTGCTACCTTCACCTCCGTCCCTTTCTCTCCAGCCTGGGGACAGGGCCAGGGGTTGGGGGCTTCCTCTGGGTCGCCTTACCTTTGCTTCTCTACCTTGGCCTCAGTTTTCTCTCTCTGCTTGCATAGTAGTTACCTGTAGCTACACAGAAAATTCCCCTCAAACCTAGGGCCTCAAAGCAACATTTCTCACCTGTCTCACAGTTCCTGTAGAACGTGGCCTGAACGCATCTTCAGGCTTTGCTGGCGACGGACTCAAGCCCACCTGGTGGCCATTGGCAAGCTTCAGTTCCTTGTCAGCTGTGGGTCTGACAGCCCCAGTTTCTCCTGAGCTCTTGGCTGGTGACCTCATGCAGTTCCTTGCTACGTGGCCCTCTCCCCAGGGCAGCTCACAATATGGCCACTAGCTTCTTTGGAGCAAGCAGAGGACAGGGCAGAAAAGCACCAGCAAGAGAGTAAGAGCCAGGCAAAGCCACCATCTTTGTAACCCCCTCTTGGAAGTGACATCTGACCTGTCACTTTTGCCCACACTGGTCACTGCAGCAGGTCACCGGGTCCGGCCCACACCCGGGGAAAAGGGGTAGCACAGGGGTGTGAGCACCAGCGGAGGGGAGCACGGGGGCCCACCCGAGCAGCGGGCTCCCGAAGACACGTGCCCTGCCCCCACATGTCCTCATGTGTTCCCGTGAGCCACACTGATTTGGCTACCAAGTTCGCCGTCCGCGAGCGCGAGGCCTTCCTGCCTTTCTCATGTCTACATGGGAACAAAAAGTAGCTGAGAGGTGGGAAGCCTCCCCTCCGTCAGGGAGAGCACGGGCCGTGGGGGATGCTCCTGCCCACGGAGCAGAGGGACCAACTCCCATGCAGTTCTGGAGGCTCGCAGAAGTTTCTAGAGAGTAAACACGTTGGCGGGACCCACCCCGTCCTCAGCTCCCTCGGGTCCTCACGATGGCTCCCGTTGTCAGGAGCCTGACTCTGCAAGCCCAGGAGTCTGATTCCGCCGCCTGACCCCGGGGCGGTCGCCCCAATTCCTATACTCACTTCCTCTTGTATTTGTTCATCGTCTCCTACCTGCCCAGCCTTGAGCTCTATGGGGTCACGAGATGGGGATTTGCTTTTGGAAGGGGCTACCTCTGTGCACACCCAGGCCGCTGCCGCCTTTGAGCTCTGCTGCAAGGAGCTGCCTGTGCTGGTAGGACACCCCCCCCCCCCGCCTTCCTCGGCCCCATGGGGGAGGCTGAGCTTGGCAGGCCTGGAAACAGGACACAGAGCTGAGCCCCGCCCCCCAGGCTTCCTGATTGTGTGTTCGTTTCCTTGTCAAATGTCCCTTTCACAGAGATTCTGGTTAGGGACTCTTCTGCATCCTCAGTGAGCTCTGGATCTAGTGGGGAGGACAGACAGATGCTGGGGTGACGGACGTGGTGCTCTGCTACTGGAGCTGGGCGCGGTGCTGGGAGACAGGAGCGGGGGTGCAGGAGCCCGGCTGTGAAGGTTTCCTGGAGCAGACCCTGGTTCAGGTGGTGCCTCCTTGTCTCCCCTGTGTGAGGGCAGGTGACAGCAGGTGCGTGCTCCTGGGGAGACCCAGAGCCTGCAGGGGGCCCCTGGTTCTAACCCTTAAGCACAAAGCTATTCCCCAGGACTTTCTGACCAGTCTCCAAAACGAGACGGCATCTGAGCTCACCTGCCTTCTTGTTCCTGCATCACCGGGGGTGCCCCTGGCCTCCCCCAGCCTGATCAGCTGCATCTTAAGCCGTCCCTTGAGTAGCACCACCCAGCTGCTCCCTTTTCCTAAATTCGCAGGAATGAGGTTTCCTAAAGTGGAGGAACCTCCCTCTGGGACCCCGCACAGCTGAAATGAAACCCACCCAGGTTTGACTGACACCTGCCTGTCTCCCTGGTGCAAGGAGCAGCGTTGATGGAAAGTGTTAGCTTTCTCGCAGAGTGCCAGGTCGAAAAACACATCACCTTTGGCATGCGGCAAGATAATATTCCTAAGTTAGGAAGACAGTTTTGTCTGGAAGGTTCAAATATTAACAACTCAAGTTTGCCTAAAGGAATGACTTCTTCATATATTAATTTTTTGCTCCAGGATAAAGACAGGGAAAAAGATCAGTATCTACTCATAGCAATCACAACGAATCTACTTTGTTTGTTTTTTTAAAGGTTTTATTTATTTATTGGACAGACAGACATCACAAGTAGGCAGAGAGGCAGGCTGGGGGTCGGGGGAGCAGGTTCCCTGCTGAGCAGAGAGCCCGATGTGGGGTTCTATCCCAGGACCCTGAGATCATGACCTGAGCCGAAGGCAGAGGCTTAAACCACTGAGTCACCCCAGGTCGCCATGAATGTACTTTGTAAAATATATTTATAGTCTATATATTATAAACTATACAGATACATATATCTGAAAATATAGAAGCCATCAGTTGAAATTTGGGTGCGTTCATAAAATCCCACGTGGGAATAATTACAAGAGTAAAGCGTCGCCGTGCACATGTTTTAGGACAGCTGGTGGAGCGTGACACCGGGAACCTGGAAGCCACTTGAGCCGAATGTCTGTTTGCGTCAACTGTGTCTGTGTCGTCTTGCACCAGCGGCGCCTCATTATCCTGCCCCTTCCCCAGGAAGCTGTTAGAGTCTCAGCTTTTGCCATTTAACTTTAAAACTCCTCCGAAGAGCAGCGGATCTGCCTCGGGCACTTGCGTCCTGGAAACACGCTGGAAGTGCAGGCGAGTCAGGACTGTGCCCAGACTTCAGGCCCTCAAGAATCTTCTTGGCAACTGGCCTAGAACCCCAGAGCCATCTGCGATTTGCATATAAATGAGCTTTGTGAAATTAAAAATAAACACGGGGCCATAATATTTACTTGTCCGCCTTTGTCGCCTGCCCTGGGAGGGGCGGTGGAGGGCCGGCGGCACGCGGGGGCGGCGGGAGCCTGGCGGGCTGAGCAGTGCGTGGCATCTGCAGGCGGCCCTGTGCGTAATTACAGGTGGTGGCTTTGTAGGCGCGGATAATGGTGCGGAAAACACAAGTTAGGAATTCATGCAGCCAGTGGTGTTATATAACAGCTCTGGGATCTGTTCTGTTGGGATTGTTTTGTAATTCCTACGAAGGACCCTAAATACTGGGACCTCCAGTGTAAATCAGGCTCAGTGAGGTTACCCTTCCCAAGGAATGATCCCCAAGCCCCTGCGACTCCCAGCAGAGCGGTGCTGCTCTGCCCCATTGCATTTCTGTGCTGGGAGCTGCCTGCAGTTCCCGGTCCCTCTTCCTCCACATCCCCGGCTGAGGGAGCTTCCCCGGCCCAAACACTTTGGGACTCACAGCAAATGGAAGTGAAAGATGGCCGAGTCCCACGGTGGGGCTTCAAGCTTCTGTTCGGACGTGGTTCGTGTCACTTTCTCTGAGGAGCATCACCAGATTTTATGTGAGTTGAGAAGAGAAATGGAATCCCCCCCCGCATAGAAGGGGCATCACAAATCACAACACCGAGTTTGAAGACCATGAAACGGAATGGAAAGGAATTTTCTCACAAGATGGTGCAGCGGATCTCTACAAAGGACAGTACGATCTACCACGCCTAGGGGCGCTCATACCCGGGGGTGTCTGCAATTCTTTGCTTTCCAAACACAAATCCATTTTTTTTTTTAAAGTAGGCTCCAAAAGGGGACCCCTCTTACACTGTTGGTGGGAATGCAAGCTGGTGCAGCCACTCTGGAAAACAGCATGGAGGTACTTCAGAAAGCTGAAAATTGAGCTACCCTACGGCCCAGCAATTACACTACTGGGTATTATCCTAAAGATACAAAGGTAGTGATCCAAAGGGGCATGTGCATCCAAATGTTCATAGCAGCAATGTCCACAATAGCCAGACTATGGAAAGAACCTAGATGTCCATCAACAGATGAACAGATAAAGAAGATGTGGTATATGTATACAATGGAATACTATGCAGCCATCAAAAGAAATGAAATCTTGCCATTTGCAAGGACGTGGATGGAACTAGAGGGTATCATGCTTAGTGAAATAAGTCAATCAGAAAAAGACAATTATATGATCTCCCTGATATGAGGAAGTGGTGATGCAACATGGGGGCTGAAGTGGTGATGCAACATGTGGGCTTAAGGGGGTAGGAGAAGAATAAATGAAACAAGATGGGATTGGGAGGGAGACAAACCATAAGTGACTCTTAATCTCACAAAACAAACTGAGGGTTGCTTGGGGGAGGGGGGTTGGGAGAGGGGGGTGGGGTTATGGACATTGGGGAGGGTATGTGCTTTGTGAGTGCTGTGAGCGTGCAAACCTGGCGATTCACAGACCTGTACCCCTGAGGCTAATAATACAATATATGTTAATAAAAAATAAAAATAGACAATAAAGTAGCTCCATGTCCAGCTTGGAGCCTAGTGTGGGACTTGAGCTCACGACTCTCAGATCAAGACCCGAGCTGAGATCCAGAGTCAGATGCTTAACCGTGCGCTGCCCAGACAAATCCATTCTGAAGCAAATGTTCATTTATTACTGGATCTTTGCTACGTCACCTCTGAAACCTGAGGAGCTCTTCTTTCCATGTGGTCAGGACTCTTTGACTCTTGACCAATTGGGGGGTAGTTTGATTGTTAAGTAACAGACACTCATTTCCCACTTTGGGCCCAGCAAAGCTGCTTTTCCTTCACATTTCTCGTGGCGCAGGAACATTTGATGTTGTCCCTGGCAGGATGCCGGGGAGCGTGTGAGCCCTGTGGTGTGCACAGACCCGTCTCTTGCATCTGTGGGGTCCTGGACAGGCCTGAACGTCCAACCCGCTCCTGCTTCATGCGCATCCTTCTGGGGTTCTGTCGTTTCTCCTTCCTTCTTCACAGCTTCTCTCTCTGGGACATGGAATGCCTCAGCCAGTGGTCAGGTCATTAGCTGCTCCTTTGTTTCTCTGGACTCTGGGAGCTTTTTGCAGCTAGAACGCTAGAACTCCTGCACTGGCATTCCAGAGTTCCCAGAGTGTGAATGCAGATCCAGCCCTACCCATGAAGATGTTTCCCAGAATTCTCTCTATCACACTGAGCGGATCCCTTTTCCTTAAAGGGCAACTAAGCATTTTCTGACAATTACAACTCTAACCCAAAGGTTCTTTGTTTCTGAAATTGACCAAGAAGTGATTTTTTTTTTTTAAGTTCAGAAATAATATATCCCAATTTTCTTACGAAACATCCTTGTTATTGAGAAAGTGAACCATTCGTGGGGTGCTGGATCCAAAAATCCCTGGTCCAGGCGTATCATTCACTAAGAAATATGACACTGGTGAAGCATTAGGCGTTGACCCTTGTTCTGCGGAAGGTCTCAGTGGCCTTGATTCCAGTCCATGCTTGTGACACTGAAGTGAAAATTGCACTAAATGAACCACCTGGAATGACCATTCCTTCTTTAGACATCTTCTGTCGACTGGTTGGTGACTCAGCTCACGGATGAGACCCCAGGAGGTGTCTGGAGCAGTTGTAGCCATGAGCTCATGGCCATGCTGGAGGAGTGCCCTCACTCCGTACCTGTCACCCTCGCACCCCCTGTCCCTGTGCCCCACCTCGTGTCCCCTTAACACTTTCCTGAGATAGCACAAGCCGCGGTGCCATCCCAGACCCACGATTTCCACCTGCACTTTCACTCCTAGGACCCTCCTCCGCCACCCCGATCTGATCGGAAATGCCCCCTCCCCCAAGGTCCCTGGAATGTTATGGTCCCTACTCCATCTTGTCCTCTCTTTTCTCTGCTCCCTCTCTTCTGTCTGCCCACAGAATCCCTATTTGTCTTTGAAAAACCAGCTCTAGAGCCACCTCCTTGGAGAACTATTTCTTGACTCCTCACAGGTTGAGTTCAGTGTTTATTTTTTTCTTAAGCGGAAGACATCCTCAATTCCCAGACCTTCTGCAGAGCTTGTCCTTAAGGGCCAGCCTTCACCGTAGCACATTTCCCTCTATCAGTGGCTCTAAAAATAGTCTCTGGGACTGCGGGAAGCACAGGAAAGAAAACTGCTCTGAGTTCAGGGTTGGTTACGAAGCAGGACGGCGTACCCAACACTCACAGTTCTTATAGGCTCCCTTGCAAGTCAGTACTATTAGCACATTTTAAACCTGGCGAACAGAAGAGTTGCAGTGACTTGACTGAGTTTCCCTGACAGGAAGCATCAGAGCCGTGTTCTTGTTTTGCATCGCTGTGCTCTCTCTCGGCAGGTCCCAGTTTCCATATAAAGATGCACAAAGCAAGTGTTTGAAGATGGTAATTTCTGATTTCCCTTTAAGAATACATGAATAGGGGTGCCTGGGTGGCTCAGTTGGTTAGGCCTCTGCTTTCAGCCCAGGTCATGATCCTGGAGTTCCAGGATCGAGTCCCACATTGGGCTCCCTGCTCAGCGGGGAGTCTGCTTTCCCCTCTGACCCTCCCCTCTCATGCTCTCTCTCTTCTCTCTCTCAAATAAAATAAATAAGTGTGAAAAATACATGAATAAGCATTCTGCTTCAGGTATGCTTTTACTGCTCAAAGTACCTAAGAAAGTCCACCGTGTACCTGATGCTGCTACCCGCAGAGGTTCAGGGATCCCTGAGAGTTACCGGCGCTGGTATCTGAACGTGAGCACTGTCGGTCGCCTTCATTGTTGTGACCGTCGTCATCATCATCTCCCTCTTCCTCCTCCCTCTCCTCCTCCTCCCCCTCCTCCTCCTCCCCCTCCTCTTCTTTTTTTAAGCAGGCTCCATGCCTAACACGGAGTCCTATGCAGGGCTTGAACTTATAACCTTGAGATCAAAACCTGAGCTGAGATGGAGAGTCAGACGCTTACCCGACCTAGCCCCCCAGGCACCTCCGCGGTCAGTCCTCTGAGCAGCTCTGGAGCATCGTGGTTTTGGAGGAAGCTTCTTGCAAGAGCTGCTGAAGGCTCTGGAAATGTTCCATCGCTCACCACTCGAGGCACTTTTGAGTGTCCAGGATGCAGCTTTTAAGTAACGATTGGACAAAGAGTTGGGGAACCCCAAGACGTCCCAGATGCCTTGGAAAGCCACTCCCTGAGCATGCTTTGTCTCCAATCATGCCTGTTACCACTTCTGACTTTCCCAGATTAGGTCTGTGACCGATGTATTACCGATGTCTGCTCTCTGTGCTTAACTCTATTACCTGAACAATACGTTAGCGGAAAGAATGAAATCAGTGTGGCGTTGTGCCATTTAATTAAAATGTGATTATCAATGGCTTAATGAGAATCCTGTAACATGTGGAGGTAGATTGAACAGAGCTGTTGGTTCGAAGAAGCAATACTTTTGCTGTAATCGCTCCCAGAAGGAGAGCGTCCTGTAAGACGGAGAGGAGGCTGTTACTCAAGAAACCGACTGAAGCGGTTATAAACCTCTTCAAATAAACTGACTTGCTAAGGCAGAGAAATATAAACTTTTCTTCTTCAGCCACATTTTAATTACATTGTTTTTAAAAATTCTTCTGGAAATGAGAGTCTGAACTCCAAGCCTTTCATCAGCGAAAAGCACAGTTTTGATGGTTGACAGACTCCCTTCCAACATCTCTGCGCGCGCCGGGACCAACAAGCCTGCGTCAGTATTTTTTCTTTCAAAGGGAATAAAATCACCCAAATATCACCTTCTGTTAGCAGAAGTTGGACCCGCTGTCTCCCATGCTTGGAAGCCTTGGAGTAGAACACAGTTTAGTCTGCTTGTTGAACTTACTTTGTGAAGTGTTCTCTCGTGGCTCCTTCCAGTGCCCAGAAACCCCTCTTTGATCTGGTCATTCAAATCAGATGTCTGAGAGATGCGTTCCTGCGTAGGGCCTCTCTCATGATGCGTTCTCGTCTGTTATTTTGAACCATAAATGCACCAGGGTAGATCGGCCTTCTGCTGAGCTGCTGGAGATTGCAGAGGTTATGAAAGTTTGTTTTATTTTTAAAGATGTATTTATTCATTTGAGAGAGAGAGCGCGCATGTGCATGCTTGGGGAAGGGCAAAAGGAGAGAGAATCCTGAGGCAGACTCTCCACTGAGCACGGGGCCCCACATGGGGCCTAATCTCAGGACCCCAAGATCGTGACCCAAGCCAAAATCGAGAGTCAGCCACTCAAACAACTGAGCGACCCAGGTGCCCCAAAAGTTAAGACATTTTAAAAAGAAGTGGCACATTTTTCCTTTCAGTAGCCCACTTAAAGATTTAGAACCAGGGGCACCTGGGTGGCTCAGTCGTTAAGCCTCTGCCTTCTGCTCAGGTCATGATCTCAGAGTGCTGGGATCGAGTCCCGCATCGGGCTCTCTGCTCAGCGGGAGGCCTGCTTCTCCCTTTCCTTCTGCTGCTCCCCTTGCTTGTGTTCCCTCTCTTGCTGTGTCTCTGTCAAATAAATAAATAAAATAAAATAAAATAAAGATTTAGAGCCAATACACAGTATTTGTAAGTACTTTCCTTAAAATAGATTATTTCTTCCTATTATTTTTTAATGGGATGAAATTCTGTGGCCCCGCTTCATCCTACTCCTGAAGGAAAGGGCCAGAGTGGTGTTGGTCAAGCCTTAAGCCTTTGGCCACTCGATCACTCCGCTTTCTTGGAACCTTGTTGGAAGACCAGAGCACCCCAAAGGAGCCTTCTTCACCTGCGCTCCCGCAGACTTCACATGAGCTTTAGTGAGGGAAAACCTCCCGTACTGTAAGATACACCATTTCCAGTGTACACATTTCAGAGACTTTTGACAAATCTTGGGTCCTGTGTAGACACCCACAACGGTTAAGACACACAACACTTACCCTTAATGAGCTTCCAAGACAGTGGGTTGTCGCCAAAATGCAATAGGCTCTCGCTGCCTTCTCTTGATGGTGCACTCCTTGGCCACAGCATCCATTGAGAAGGCGCCACTTGTGCTCACGAGGTCTTCCTCTCAGGCTTTCCGGCAAGGAAAGAGAAAGAGAAGGAAGGAAAAAGGGGCCAGGCTACAAAACAGCAGCGCATCCGACCCCTCACATCTCTCTGCCCTAAAAATGAAACTTAACTCAGTTGAGCCTGGACACATCACATCCCTCCGAGAGACTGAGGACAAGCACCATGTTCTGTGCTTCCAAACAGCTGAGGGGAGCCCGGGGAGCCCGAGAGCACTGCAGAGTGCAGCGCACAGGTCAGCTGTGCCTCGGGCAGGGCCGGGCGAGCCTGGCGCCCCACCGCACAGGGGCACCTCTGTTTAGAAGGACCCATGGGTGCGCTTCCCCAGCCAGCGCGCGGCTGGCCCCACGGACCCACTGTGGCGTTTCAGAGCCCTGTTGCTGGAGAGTATTAACTTACCGTGTGAGACATGGGAACAGCAGTGTGACCCTCCGTTTCTTTCTCACAATGGAAGGAAAGTGTGGGGGATAATAAAAAATGATGAAGGCATGATGAACGATGTCTTCTTCCCAGTGGAACCATGAACATACTCTGTGACATAAACTGTTTTGGAACCATGGAGGGCCTGGAAATTGGCAAGTAAAAACATGCCATCCTGCATCATGTATCTGTAAGAAAATGACCAGATTTAACAGGTCAGGCTGGAAGGAAGGGAGGGAGACTGAACAATGAATTTGCTCATTAGTTCTTCAGTCCTGGGACTAAGTACGCCGAGGGTCTATTTAGGAAAGAAAATGATTAGTCAAATTTCTATATGCTTAAATTTACATTTTTCTCTTTTAGTTTTAAATATAAATGAAGGGATTTTCCTTGATTTTTTTTTTTCTTAGCAAAAGCGTGAATTCATCTGCGCCCTTTTGCTCTGCATGAGAGAACATGAAAGTGTTCCAATGGCATTGTGAAGAGTGAACATATTTTTGCATTTTAACTGTAATGAAGGCAATATGCTATTCTTAATAAAGAAGTGGTTGTTTGGGGATGGGAAGTACATATTTGATTATAATTATAATCACCAAATGTTTACTTTCTGTAAATAAGGATCTGGGTGTGGTTTGTTAGCACATGTGCCTTTCTGTATCGTGGTCCCTTTGAACAAGTATATGTGCGAAGCTCTACACAAACCCACAGAGACGTCCCATTTGATCCCTTCAGCCGCGTCAGCTGGAGAGCCAGACCGGCTTCTTTCATCACTGAGTTTTTGAAAACACCCGAAAAGAGGGCGCTGGGTCAAACCCACCTTCGTTTTGCCAGTCAAGGCTCCCGTCAGCCGTCAGACTCTGGCTGGACATTCACACCCGGAGTGGGCTGCTGACAGATTTCATGGGGAGACGATCTCAGCAATCTTCTCGAATTCTGTGAAATATTTTAGTTTATATTGAAACGTTTCAGCCATTTCCATTAGATATTCCAGGAGTTGCCCAAAGGCCCAGAGCCCAAATCTCCACCCTGCTGTTTCTTTCCAGCCTGGCCCCCTCTGCTTCCGAGGCAGCAGCCTAATAAGGGCCACCAAGCAGCTGTGACCGAAGGAAGTGGCCTTTCGTAATGCATTCACTGTCAGGCGGAAAATCAGGCCTCTTTGGAGGTACTAGGGGTGCCTGTGCACACCTTTTGCCTTTCTGCACTTGCACTGTTTTAAAAAATACATCTTTCCAGCTTCTGTCCATCTCGTTGCTGTGTGATGGGCCTGTTGAATCATCCTGTGGTCTGTAGGGGTCTCTTAAAAGTTTGTTGTTCAGGGGACGGTGATGGGTCTCGAAGTCAGAACCTTTCAGTCAAGAAATGTTTGTTGGTGGGGCGCCTGGGGGGCTCAGTGCGTGAAGCCTCTTCCTTCAGCTCAGGTCATGATCCCAGAGTGCTGGGATCGAGCCCCAAGTCAGGCTCCATGCTCAGCAGGGGGCTTGCTTCTCCCTTGCCCTCTGCTCCTCCCCAACTCGTGCTCTCTTACTCACTCTCTGTTAAAAAAAGAAAAAAAAAGAAGAAAAGAAAATAAAAGAAATATTCTTTGAATGCCTGCTACATATTTGAACAATTGCCTTCAAATTCCTCTTCTATTTAAAGTTATGAAAATTTAAGTAGTACTTGATATTCGGCCTGTTTGTGTTTTGGGGAAAGAGCGATTTTCTGGGAAATTGTTCAGACATTTCACTTTTGAATTGATAAAAAGTCAGTTCATTATGTAGTTTCATTCGCTTACATTCAAATAGAAAATATACAGCATGCATACCTGTTTGTATGTCGTGGGTATTTATTGAAATGTTATTGTAGTTATGTGTGGACAAAAAGGCATTTTAAATTTAAATATATAGGAAGTTAATTGAAAAGATGTTCTTAAAATAAGAGGGTTACTTTCCAAGCATGAGTAATTTAGTTCAGTAGTACTACATTCCTATCCCATAGCCAGCATTCGTATCTTCTAAAAATATGTGGTTGTACAATTTTCATATGAGACTGAGTTTTAAATTTTAATTCAATTCAGGAAAGCCATGATCTCCCTGCTTTTACACACACACACACACATACACACACACACAGTTCTTGGACGATGAAATCAGCAACAAAATTCAAATGAATGGAACCAGTTCCCAGGATTTTGTTGGTCTAGTGATTCAAAACTATACTAACACGGTAGCCACAAGCCACATGTGGCTATTCACAATTAAGTGTACGTTAAATATAATAAATATTCAGTTCTCCAACCGCATATGCCACGTTTCATGTGCTTAATGGCCCTTTGTGGCTGGGGGCCACCATACTGGACAGCTCAGAGGACACGATGTATTTAACTGGCTTCCTGACACTATTAGGTAATTTTCAATATTCCAATATTATGTATAATGATCTAATGAACAATTTCACATTAAAATTTTTGCACATGTGTGTCCTATCTCCTTCAAATGCAGCAGTTCCCTCAGCATTCAGTGAATACTTAGCGACGAGCTATGTGTCTAGAGCTGTTCTGCTGAAAATAAATAAATCCGTTAGATTCTCAGCATCCCGGAGCTTACATGCTAGAAAACAAACAACTGACAGAATAGAAATGAATGAATGGTTGTATGAATGAATGAGTAAATAACATAAGAATCCATCTGCATCAAAACAGTTTTTAATAAACGTGTGTGCCAGTGTGTCAAGCCTGACTTTTAGCTAACGATAACTTCTGTCATAAAGGTTTAAACATTCCGTGTTTCAGGGTGTTTCTTCAGCTGTATGTCGATGTAGTTGACATACAGCACCATATAATTTTAAGTTGCACGGCGTAACGATGTATAATATATCGTGAAATGATTACCACAGGAAGTTTAGTTTAACATCCAACATCTGACATGGACCGCCCCCAAAAAAAGGAAAAATATTTTTCCTCTTATGATGAGAACTCTTAGTTCTTGTCAGTTAGTTAGAGAACTCTTAGTATCTATTCTCTCTCCCCTTTTAAAAAGATTTTATTTATTTTTATTTGAGAGAGAGCGCGCACAGATGTGAGCAGGGGGAGAAGCAGAGGGAGAGAATCTTAAGCAGACTCTGGACAGAGCACGGGGCCTGACATGGGGCTCGATCTCTTGAGTCTGAGATGGTGACCTGAGCTGCAGTGGAGAGTCAGGTGCTTACCTGACTGAGCCCCCCACCCCCAGTCGCCCCAGGACGTGCCGTCTTAACGTTTCTGCGCACCACCCAGCGGTAGTCCTGCACACAATGTTCTCCATACGTGCCCGTCTTCTACTGGAAACCTGTACCCTTTGACCGCCTTCCTTCTGTTTCCCCTGCCCCTACCTCCTGCCTCGGGTAGCCCCAAATCTACTCTCTTTTTCTGTGAGCTTGGCTTTGGTTTATTATTATTATTATTTTTATTTTTAGGGTCCACATGGGGGTAAGATCATACAATATTTGTCTTTCTCTGTCTAATTTATTTCACTTAGCATAACACCCTCCACATCCATCCGTGCTGTCACAAGTGGCAGGATGTTCTTCTTTTTTATGGGTGACTAATATTTCTCTGTGTGTGTGTGTGTGTGTAATATTTATTTACTCCATTCACCCATTGATGGGCACGGAGGTCGAGTCCGTGTGTTGGCTGCTGGAAACACAGCCGCGGTGACAAAGGGGACGCAGACACTCTTATGTCGTGTTTCCGTTTCCTTCTGATGTCTCCGCAGGGGTGGGACTGCTGGATCCTGCGCTAGTTCTGGTTTTCCTTTTTTTGGAGGAACCTGTTTCCCATCGTGGCTGCAGCAACTCAACATTCCCATGAACAACAGTGCTTCAGTTTTAAATCTTTTTCTTTGTGGCTCATGCTTTTATGAGAACTTTAGACCCAAAAAGCACTAACCCTAAAAGAGAAGAGTGATCATTTTAGAACATTCGAATTTAAAATTTCAGTTGCACAAAGACAACTTGAAGCAAATGAAGAGACAGGTCCAGAAGAAGACGTGTGCAATGAGTGTCACTCGTAGAAATTTCGACTCTTCTGGAACACGGAGTGCACAGAGCCCCTGCGAATGCGTGGACAGGGCAGGAAGCACAGTGCCGTGCGTGCATCTAAGTGACAGAAGAAGTGATGCTCCAGCTCCCTCGTCCGGGGAAGGATGTGCGTGACTGCGGGGTTGCAGGTGCACAACCACGGGACTGGGCACTTCGCGGTGGGCACGCCTGGAGCAGTGTTGCGGAAGGAGTGAGGGCTGGGACTCTGCCGTTGGGAATAACAATTAGAATAATTACCTCAGGAAGTTATAATCATGCAGACCTTTGAAGCAGAAATGTCACTTGCTTATTCTACCTAGAGAGACTTTGGGGAGTGTTCCCAAGGAGACGGGCTGCAGAATATTCATTTCAGCATCATTTACAATCATAAGCAATGGGAAGTGACTAGTAAGCATCTGTGGGTAGAAAAATGAATATTTAGTTTGTGGTATCATCAGAGAGAAGAATATTAGTCAGAAATTAATAAAGTGAACTGGGTCTCGGTGTCCTCACAGAAGCGGACATCCAAAACATCAAACAGTGAAAAGTAGCACATTGAGGACTCCTGGATGTGTGCAAGATGCCATTTTGTGTGATGAAAACACACCGAACAACACTGCGCTTTGGCCGTGGTGTCCCTCCGACAGGTCAGAGGACAGAGAAGGGCCGGAAGCCAGCGCCTCTGTGAAGAGGGGAGGGGCGCGCTTCTCGGGAATCGTTGGCCGTTGGGGATCGCTGTGGATGGCAGCTTGCGGGGGTTGATTATATTATTCTCTGCCTTCTAAATGTTTTTGTTTTTTTAAAGCAGTTAAAAACGAGTAACAACAGGGGCGCCTGGGTGGCTCAGTGGTTTGGGCTGCTGCCTTCGGCTCGGGTCATGATCTCAGGGTCCTGGGATCGAGCCCCGCATCAGGCTCTCTGCTCAGCGGAGAGCCTGCTTCCCTCTTTCTCTCTCTCTCTTTCTGCCTGCCTCTCTGCCTACTTGTGATCTCTGTCTGTCAAATAAATAAATAAAATCTTTAAAAAAAAAAAAAACGA